>NC_041391.1:290568277-290634917 GCF_002162155.2 Triticum dicoccoides
CACGCCGGCGGGCGGCGGGCAGCGCCGGCGATGGCGGCGGGCGGCGCTGGCGATGGCGGCGGCCGTCGCGGGATCCGGCGGCGGCGCTAGGACTCGGGCGCAGGGGCGAGGCATGGCCCGGACGGCGGCGGCGCGAGGGCCCGCGCGGGCCCGCGATGGGCTCCGCGGGCCGCGGCGGCGGAGGATGACGGCTCGCCACGTGGCAGCTCCGGATTGGCGCGGGGGCGAGGACGGACGTGTCCGGCTGCGGCCGAACGTGTCCGGTGGCGGCGGGAGGAAGAGGACTAGGGTTTCAGGGGATTTAGACCGCGAATTTGGACGGGGAGGGCATATATATAGATTCTGGGAGCTAGGAGAGTCCGTATGAGGAGCGGTTTTTGCCCACACGATCGTGATCGAACGACGGAGAGCATGGAGGGGAGTTAGATGGGTTTTGGGCCACTTTGGAAGGGGTATTGGGCTGCAAAGAGAAAGGGGCTTTTACGGTTACCTGGTTAACCGTTGGAGTATCAAACGACCTCCAAATGGCACGAAACTTGACAGGCGGTCTACCGGTGCTATACCAAGGCCGCTTGGCAAGACTCGGTCCATTCTGAGAAAGTTTAACACCCACTCATAACGAGAGGCAAAAGGGGGACGCCGGAGGGCATAGGAGCGCCGGATTGCAAAATGGACAACGGGGAAAATGCTCGGATGCAAGAAACGAACACGTATGCAAAATGAAATGCATATGATGACATGACAAAATGCAACACTCAAGCAAAAGACATGGAAAAGAAGGCGAATAACTGGCAGACACCTGGTGCATCGAATCCAGGGCGTTACATGAGGGTACTGGCAGGGTGGTCTGCTGGAGGAAACTTGTTTACTTGAATGTATAGAGGCATTTCACCTCTGCATGGACATATTACATGCACAAGTACCAGGCAAGGTTTATCATTTTCATTAATATGCTGATCAACAAGTACAAGATTTTACAGAGCACAAACATGGATAAAAGAGATTACATAATTTGAACTAAAGTTTGGAAATTCCCTATGGATTTTAGATTAAAAAAGATAAGTGCCTCGTGCTTCCCTTTCTTGTCCCTCTCCTCGCAGGCATAGTGGCAGAAGGGGAAGAGGGCAAAAGGGGCACCTAGGCAGAAGCCTCGCCTGCCCCTGTCGGGCTCCAGGAGAGGTAGCCCGGCAGGAGCAGGAGAGCACGGATGAAGGTGATGGTGAAGATCGATGGAGACGACCCGTCAACTGCCATCACCAGGGCCAGCAGGACACGTCACGACAAACGAAGCTACAGCCTGCGAGGAAGCCTGCCGGGGTCTAGCTAGAGGGCTGCTGGAGGAGCTAGGAGGGGCACCACACCCACCCCTGCATCCAACTCCCGGCAAATTGCCTTGATAGGCAAAGGGGGCAGGTGCAGATGATGGTGACACCGCCTGACAGTGATGGTGCGGCTGGTGTTTAGCCGGAGTTGGATTCATTATCCTCCCGGTCGGCGCCATCGTCATCACTGTCACTGTCCTCCTCGTCGCTATCGCTCGAGGAGGAGCTTTCATCGTCGGTCGAGCTTTTTGCATAGCACCCTAAGCGAGCACCCGACCTCCCAAAAACCTTGACGGAAAGGAAATCGACCTCCAATAACTTAAAATGGAGGACGTGCCCTTCGGACATGTTGTGGGCGCGGGCAAAGGTCTTCCAGCCACGACGGAAGTACATGAAATGAGGGGTATGGAAATCCACATCCACGCGTATGCTACCATTCCCACGGCCCCTCGTGCAGTTTCAACGCGCGCGGCTGTTCGAGCTCCATCGCCCTTGCGAATGGGGTGGGGAGATGGGAGCGGGCGCGTGGAGGCTTATACAGCCTAATGACAAACTCCAGAGGCTGGTATCCGACGTGGCCTTCCATCGGAGGAAGAGCGGCCGGTGGGGGCATGGTCGGAATGCCACCCCGTCCTCCTCGGCCCCGCGCGCCATGACGACTGCGACCTCGCCCCCTCTCGTCTCCTCTCATAGCGGGCTCCGCCCTCGCATCTTCAGAAGAGGGAGGGAGATGTTGTCGAGTAGAAGATCTCGTTGCTGCCACAGGAGTAGCATCGCGTCCTCGACCTCTCACCATGGTGGACGAGGGCTGTTGCAGGAAGAGGAAGAGAAGGATAAGAGGAGGAACACCATGCCCCATGTTCCCTTTTATAGGCGAGCGGAGCAGGGGGCTAGATTCTCTCCATGGAGGTGGCCTCTGAGGGAGTCCTGGATTAAGGGCCCCTCGGACAACCGGACTATTAACATGGGCCGGACTGTTGGGCTATGAAGATACAAATAGAAGACTTCTTCCTGTGTCCGGATGGGACTCTCCTTAGCGTGGAAGGCAAGCTTGGCTATTCGGATATGTATATTCCTTTCTCTGTAAATGACCTTGTATAACCCTAGCCCCCTCTGGTGTCTATATAAACCGAAGGGTTCGGTCATAATCTCGTAGGCTAGACTTCTAGGGTTTTAGCCATTATGATCTCGTGGTAGATCAACTCTTGTAATACACATATTCATCAAGATCAATCAAGTAGGAAGTAGGGTATTACCTCCATAGAGAGGGCCCAAACCTGGTTAATGTCGTGTCCCCGTCTCTTGTTACCATCGACCTTACATGCACAGTTCGGGACCCCCTACCCGAGATCCGCCGGTTTTCACACCGACATTGGTGCTTTCACTCAGAGTTCCGCTGTGACGTCGAAGACATGATTGATGGCTTGCCTTGTCATCAAAGATAACATCACCTCCGGAGGAGCCCTGGCCTCAGGCCAAACCCTCCTACTGGGCAGCTTCACTATGACCTCCCGTTCAGCCATCGCACCGATGATGACTTCTTGGGTCATCAAAAATCGCCTCTGTGTCAATTCAGAATACTCCAAGCAGATGGATCCGACGGAGTTGTTGTCTTTAAACGAACTCCTGGATTGCATCACCGCCTTGGGAGTCGACGATCAGATTGGGCTTAAACCTGATCAGAGAGAAATAGAATATCCACGGATCACCCATCAGATAGCGGTAGTGGAGGAGCAGCACAACAACTCTTCCTCCATATTGACGACGAACTATGTTCGGATTGCCGAACTCACAGAGCCGGACACCCGCCCGCGGGAAGACATGCCCCGTACGCCAAACCTAGAGTCGGTCTGTGGGCCTGAAATATTGGTTGATACACCGAAGCCCGAACAGTGAAGCTAGGAAGTTTCTCAAACTTCGTATCCCAGATTGGGTCAGGGTTCGGATTTAAAACCACCCACCTACCCAGATACAAGCGATCTTATCCACATTAGAAAACGGTCCGAGGAAATGGTCCGTCACTTTTGGGCCAGATTCCTCCTTTTCAAGGACAAGATCAAAGACTGCCGCGATGAAGACGCAATCTCATTATTCTCCAAAAATTGCACGGACGAGGGAATCCTCAATGCAACCAACCGCCGTCACGTATCACACTTCGCTGACTTGGCAACCATAGTATAGAAGTACTGGGCAATGGAAAGCGCCTGGAAAACTCAGGCAACCTCTTGGGAGCCACCGGTTTCCACTAAACCCCTCGTCCGGACAAAAAGGATGCACCCTCGTCGGTCGCCTGATCCAATAACAAAAAAATGAAGCCCATTACGGGGCGCAGAACCGTTCTGGGTGGATGGCTCGGGCCATGCAAAATACACACAACACCAGATACCGTACCAACCCACAGCCTTAGAGCATGTTGGATACTCCGGTAGGTGGCCAAAAGCGGCGAGGATCTCCTCACCAAAAATACCACAGTGCAACATCCCATGGAAGACAACAACCCGACAGTATAGACAATGTTCGAGACTTCCGCCTCAAACAATAGGCGCAAAAGGGCACTCCGCGGCCTCGCCGAAGTCTGCCAAATTGCAGCAATAAACCCCTGGAACGACACAGCCATAACTTTCAATGCCGGAGACGAACCAAAATTCAGAACAGTCCGGGCACCAGCCGCATTGGTCATCAGTCGGATTGTGGACGACATTCAGCTTACCAAAGTGCTCATGGACGGCGGCAGCAGACTAAACCTCATTTACGAGGAAACTCTCTACAAAATGGAAATAGACAGGAGCCGCATTGAGCAAAGTAGCACGACCTTCCGGGGAATTATTCCCAGTCGGGAGGCGCGATGTGCGGGAAAAATCACACTCGATGTGGTATTCGGCACGCCGGAGATTTGTCGGTCCGAAGAGATAACCTTTCAAGTGGCCCCTTTCAACAGTGGATATCACGCCTTGTTAGGGCGAGATGCATTTGCGAGATTCCAAGCTATACCCCATTATGGGTACATGAAGCTCAAGATGCCTAGGCCCAATGGACTCATCACTCTTGCGAGCGATCCAGATATGGCACCCCGCGCCGAAAACAAAACCGCAGCCTTGGCCCTCGAAGCATTGTCTGAAGTCCTCGCGGCCGAAGAATTAACCACATTGCGCTCCACGGTGGATAGGGACGACGTGATCCTCGATAAGCGACCCAAATCCACTTCCTTTAAACTAGCAGATAAAATAGTCAAATTCCATGTCCACCCAATGGACTCCTCGAAGACAGCATCCATCGGGGCACAACTGGACCCCACAGTCGACGCCGCACTGCGAGCGTTCCTACGCGAAAACTGGGACATATTTGCCTGGCACCCTTCTGATATGCCAGGGATCCCACGCAGGCTGGACGAACACAGCGTAAACATACTAAAGGGATACAAGCCGGTCAAGCAAGTATTGCGGCGCTTTTCCAAACCCAAATGACAAGCCATGGGGTGGAGCGAGCCAAGTTACTCGAGGCTGGATTCATCAGAGAGATAAAACACCCGGACTGGCTAGCAAACCTGGTGATGGTACCAAAGAAGGATAAATCCTGGCGCCTATGTTTCAATTTGAAAGACCTCACCAAGGCCTACCCTAAGGATCCCTCCCCCTCCCTCGCATCTATTAGATTTTTGATGCTACCGTAGGACACAACTCATTGTGTTTCCTCGACGCATACTCCGGATACCATCAAATCAAGATCAAGGAGTCTGATCAAGCTGCAACAACATTTATCACCCCATACGGGCCTTTCTGCTTCAACACTATGCCTTTTTGGCTAAAAAACGACGGTGCCACCTATCAATGCATGATTCAAACATGCCTGGAGAAACAAATCGGCAAGACAGTTGAAGCATATGTGGATGTGGTAGTAATCAAAACCAGACATGTCGAGTCCTTAATAGACAACCTGCGTCTCACATTCGACAACCTCCGAACATATGACATCAAGATCAATCCGGAAAAGTGTGTTTTCGGTGTTCCCGTCGGAAAGCTTCTCGGCTTCATCGTTTCCAATGGAGGAATTGAGGCAAACCCAGCTAAAATCCGAGCTTAGTCAAAGTTGGCTACGCCAACAAACCTTAAACAAGTCCAAAAACTATCCGTCTGTGTGGCAACTTTAATCCGCTTTATCTCCAGACTAGGAGAAAAGGCGTTGCCACTCTATCGCCTTCTCCGATGCACCGATCACTTCGAGTGGACGGACGCGGTAATGGATGGACTGGAAGAAATAAAGGCTCTTCTCGCGAGCAAACCAATCCTGGCCGCACCGAACGTCGACGAACCCATGTTATTATACATATCGTCCACACACCAAGTCATAAGCGCGGTTCTCTTTGTTGAACGAGAGGAGGACGGACACAAATTCCCGCTTCAGAAGCCGGTATACTACATATCCACCGTCCTCACACCATGCAAATCCTGGTACCCTCATTACCAAAAAATAGCATACGTGGTCTTCATGGCATCCCGGAAACTACGACACTACTTTCAAGAGTGCTCAATAATGGTGGCCTCCGAAGTACCACTCAACGACATAATAAACAACCACGACGCTGCGGGACGAATTGCCAAGTGATCCATTGAGCTCCTCCCATTCGACATATCATACCAACCGCGCCGGGCCATTAAATCTCAAGTACTGGCAGACTTCATCGCCGAATGGATAGAGGCCAAACTCCCTAAAGAGTACGGCACATATTCCAGCTGGGTCATGCACTTCGACGGCTCCAAAATGCTGGCAGGCCTAGGGGCAGGCGTTGTCCTAACATCCCCTACTAGAGATACAGGTCAGTACATCCTCCAAATATTAATCACGGACTCCAACAATGCAGCCGAATATGAAGCCTTATTGCATGGTCTTCGGATGGCCGTCTCCATGCGCATATAATGCCTAGAAGTGCGTGGGGATTCAAACCTCGCAATATCTCAAATGAATGGAGATTTCGAAGCCTTATTTCATGGTCTTCGTATGGCCATCTCCATGGGCATACAACGCCTAGAAGTGCGCGGGGATTCAAACCTCGCAATATCTCAAATAAAAGGAGATTTCCCCCTAACATCTTTTTGGAAAGGCTTTTCAAGCCATCCGTGGTGTGGCAAGGAGAGAGCGGCAACACCAATCTGGATCCGACTACAACCCCAAACTCCGAACACACCTACATCATCGAGGGCTCACCCACCAAAATTACACCATCGGCCCATTTTATCATGGCAGTCATTGCCCCATGGACTGAACCCTTCTTAGCCTACCTTAATAGGCGAGAACTCCCTGAAGATCAGAATGAGGCGCACTGCATTGTGCAGCACTCTAAAGCCTACAAAGTTCACGAGGGAGAACTCTACAAGAAAAGTGCTACCGGGGTACTTCAAAGATGTATCTTTGAGGAAGAAGGGCGGCAACTCTTGGCTGAAATTCATGCTGGTCTCGGCGGTCACCATGCCGCGGCTCGGGCCCTTGTAAGCAAGGCCTTCCGTACAGGTTTCTATTGGCCAACGGCCTGAGCAGATGCACAGGACCTTGTCCAACATTGCGTCGGATGCCAGCTTTTCGCCAACCAAAACCATATGCCACCCACCGACCAACAATCCCCATCACTTGGCCTTTTGCGGTCTGGGGGCCTGATATGGTCGGACCCCTTAAAGGAGGAAGCCATAAGAAAAAATATCTGTTGGTCATGGTGGATAAATTCACCAAGTGGATAGAAGCCAAACCAGTTAAAATGGCTGAAGCCAGACTAGTGATAGACTTTATATCCGGTGTTGTGCTTCGTTATGGTGTTCCAGACAGTATCATCACTGACAACGGCTCTAATTTCACAGCTGATGAGGTGAAAACCTGGTGTGCTAATCTGGGCATTAAGCTTCATTACACCTTCGTCTATCACCCACAAACCAACGGCCAAGTAAAACGAGCCAATGGTCTTATTATGAGCGGCATTAAACCCATATTAGTGTGGTCTTTGAAAGAATCAGACAAGCACTAGGTGGAGGATCTCGACTCCGTACTCTGGGGGTTGCGGACCACGCCCAATCGCTCTACCGGATATACACCTTTCTTCATGGTGTACGGTGCAGAGGTTGTGTTACCCTGTGACATTATTCATGACTCACCTCGAGTGCGCATGTATGAAGAGAGAGAAGCCGAGTTGGATCGGCAGGACAGCTTAGACGCCCTGGAGGAGGAGCGCGATGTTGCAAAAGCCCGTTCTGCATTTTATCAACAATAGGCCCGTAGGTATCAAAGCAGAGAAGTACGGGCCAAGACTTATAATGTTGGTGAACTCATTCTACGCTTGCCGGAGAAGAAAAAGGACAAATTCAAGCCCAAGTGGGAGGGTCCCTGCATCATTGACGAAGTCCTCACTGGAGGAGCGTACCGCCTGCGTGATGCATCAGACAATCGCCTAGAGCCGAACCCATGGAACGCGGCCAGACTCCAAAGATTCTATGCCTAGCACCGGACTCTTCGTTCGTCTCCTCTTTCCCTTTTGTCTCCATTATTTATTTTTCCTCTCTTTTCACATTTCATTTTTTAAGCCATAAAGCTCTCGTACGGCTAAGCCATACAACTACGACGCACACATTCTCAAATATGTACGTCAATTATACCTGGGGGATTCTTGTACATAAGCTTATTATTATTATTATTATTATTATTATGATTATTATTATTATTATTATTATTATTATTATTATTATTATTATTATTATTATTATTACTACTACTACTACTATTATTATTATTATTATTATTATTATCCGAGCATCAAGCTCACCACATATGTGTCTTTTCTGTGTATGTACCTTTTCTTCGCCATTATATGCATCGATATGACTTAAGTTTTGGCCAAGCTGGGTTGCCTGGCTCCTGTGCTTATGCCCTAAGTTCCCGTTAGTTCGGCTAGGGCATAAAGGGAGCACCTCTGCGATTGTTACTACCGGTTCATCCATATGTGTAACTCAGACTGGGTGAAGCCAAAAGCTAGCGTTCTTATGGGAATATTCGGTCGGCGGACTAAAGATGTTCTTTACTCGTTACACTATGAACCCCCACATGATTAGTATGCTGCGATTTTTTCAAATCACAGTCCGGATGTGCACATTAAACGCATGTTGACCCAGGGAAAGGAACCCTTAACGGAACTATTATCTCTGGAAGATGTTAATTACTATCAAAATGTAATATAACATAGCTAGCCGGATACTTGCCTGTTCAAGAAACTATGACCCCTACGCCTGGTTTCCACGCATACCCCGGTCTACATTACCGAGTGGGTATTCGGAAGCACTCCGCACCTTCGGGTCCAGAGGTCGAAGCGAAAAGGTCCGCCATAACAATCGTTTTACAATTCAGCTAGAGACATAATTTGTCAATTGAAGTACATAGTCACTTAGACTCAAAAACTTCTTCCTCTATGCCATCCAATAGGCTATCTAACCTACAATCCTGTTGGGAATACTTGGCGGCTACTTGTACCTGGTCATATACCAAACTAACAGGAATTTCTTTTCCATCTGACCCTAAAGGTCCGACCCGAGCCATGTGATTCGGGTCGAGCTTGGTGTACCGCGTTTTCACCATCGCCCAGGCCTCTCGCGCACCTTCCCGGCAGGCCGATATCTTCCATAATCGGAAGCACCGCCGCGCTCCCTTGAATAGTTGTACAAGGTCCTCCATACTTCCTGGAGGGGAGTCGGATGGCCATAACGCCTTGGCAATACTTTGCATCGCCTGCCGAGCTCTCGCGTGCATTTGCGTTAGCTCTTTTAGCAGATCGCCCGAAGATCCGGGCATCTCCTCTTGTGGAAGGCCGATCAGCATACCTACAGACATAACTCTGTCCGTTCCTTTTCTTGCCAAACTATGTACAGGTAAGTTCGAACTCATACTAAATATGCCACCTCGTAGCCTCTTATTCTACTTCAAGGAGTCAGCCAGCTGGGCCCGCATATCTTTTAGTTCCACACCCAGCTCTGTGTTGGCATCTTGGAGTTTGTTCTTCTCCCCCCGGACCCGTGTCAGTATATGTTCGCCCGCGGCCAGTTGCCTTTGAGCTCCTAGACCTCTCGCCTGTGCGACTTCTGGTACCTCTCCCGGATGATCTGACGACTCTGCCATAAGATGGGCACCTGCATTAATAATTCTGGTATATGATTATGTTTTCTCGATAGAGGGGAACAATACCAGACACTGCCTTCTTGGATTTCTCCAGTTCGGCGGTAGTAGTAGCTAGCTGGGCCTGACACTTTTTCAGCTCTTGAGACAACAGGCCGTTCTTCTCTGTGAGCACCTGGTTGAACAATGATCCTTCAATCAGTTGTACCAACTGCTTCAAGTCTCGGGGGCTACTGGTATATGATTATCAGAATTGTACAAATGTGTACTTACCCGTATATCTTCCAAATACTGGCCTGCGGCTTTAGTAAGCCCATCTCGAGCAGCTCGGATGTACTCATCACCCGAGTTGAAGGCGTTGAAAGCCTCTTCTGAAAAACCAGGGTCGCGAAGAGTGGCCTGCCGTCGCCGATGATTCATGGTGCTTTCCACTTCGGAGTTCATGACAGATAATTTATCCAAATCCTCTGCAGAAGGACAGTCTGGTGTCACTTCCGTGTTAGCCTCAGTCCTCAAGACAGGGTCCAGAATCCGGCTAGTAGAGGCATGACCGGCAGGATCCCCAAACACAGTCTGGTGAATGTTTTTCCTGATAAGACACAATGGATAGCGTCATACTCTAAGATGATAGCCATGAAGCATATTTAAAACCATACCTCTTCGATGAAGGCTCGACCACATTTCTATTTGCCTTCCTCTTTGAAGGCCTGCTCGACATAGGTGCCGCTTTCCTGCGAGTCGCTTCAGGTGCAGCGTGGCGTGCCGATCACCTTCCCTTTAGAGCATAAGATAGCTCGGTGGGTAATGCGGAAGGAGGAAATTCTTTCGAAGGATAATTCTCTTGATTAATTACATGCGACGCTGGGAGAAGGCCGGGATAGTCAGTGATGATGGACACTTCTGTGCCGTCATAGCTCGCCTGGTAAAACACTCCTTCCTCTGGTTGTGGTGCGGGGCTGTGGATCTCCTTGGTGATTTTCCGCCATTCCTGCTACAAATGGACGGATTGATATTTATGGAAAACGACTCAGGGAGTAAATGGAGTAGAGTAGTGGGATGGAAACTCACCCAGCTGGGAGGGTTGTACTTGGAAAATCCATCTCTGGGCTTAATGCGGATGAACTCCTCTTTCTCCCCTTTGTATAATCCGGATAGTATTTTCACCGAAGCAGCGGGAGTGTCCGAACCCTTCTGACCGCAGCAGGTGGCATCATCTTCTCCATTGAAGTGCCACATTGGACGCCCTCGGTATTGGAGTGGCTGAACCCCTCGCATTATGGATATTGCCATAACCTCAACTATTAACAATCCGGACTGAGCGAGCGTCTTTATCTTGCTCATCAATTGGTGGACTTCTGTGCTATCTTCCTCCCTGAGGCTCTGGCACACCAGCTGAGGCGTTTCTTCATGGAGCAATTGAAAATTCAGGAAGACCCATTCGGACTGGGTCGGGAAGGGAGATATCCTCAACATAGAACCATTTGGAATGACACTCTTCGGATGCCTTCTTCGGCGTACCAGACAGGTATCCGGTCCCGGCGATACGCCATATCTCGGCTCCGCCCACTTGAAATATTGATCCCTCTTGATTACGAGGGACGAGGCATAACAGCTTCTTCCAGATCTCAAAATGGGCCTCACAACCCAGAAATAGCTCACAAAAAGCAACGTAATGCGCGATGTGCACGATAGAGGCAGGAGTAAAGTTGTGCAGTTGGAGTCCATAGTACTCCATAAGCCCTCGAAGGAACTGATGGATTGGAAATCAGACGCCTCTCACCAAGTAGGGAACAAAGCATACTCGTTCCCCCCTAGATGGGTTGGGGAACTTCTCTGCCTGCTCCCCATCGTCGAAGGAAGCCAATCCAGCTCGAACAAGGACTAGATCTGCGGGGGAAGAAATTCTTGTGTCTGCAGCTTCACCAGTTGGTCGTGGGGTACGGAACACTTTTCCCAATCACCCTGTTTGGGGCCGTGAGGGCGGGAGGAAGAGCTGGGAGTGCTAGCCATGTTGGGGAGGTTTCTGCTGGCAAGCTCTGAGGATTCTGCGCTTGGTGTGGGTTGGATCTGAAGATCCCCATCTCTTTAAATAGATGACTTTCTTGTATGGTCAGGGTGGTAAGTGCAAGAATTCCCCAACCTCTCGTATTCACTTGACACGTGGAAGCTAAAATCATGAAGGTGCAAAATTGGATGAGCGCGACATGAAATGAAAAGCCAGATACTACTCTTTAAGTCAGGTACTTTGAAGTATTCGGAGAAGGAACCCGCCTTGCAATGCCGAAGACAACCTATGCGTCGGACTCATCATCATAGAAGCCTGGTTTGGGGGCTACTGAGGGTGTCCTGGATTAAGGGGTCCTCGGAAAACCGTACTATTAACATGGGTCGGACTGTTGGGCTATGAAGATACAAGACAGAAGACTTCTTCTCATGTCCGGATGGGACTCTCCTTGGCGTGGAAGGCAGGCTTGGCTATTCGGATATGTACATTCCTTTCTCTGTAACTGACCTTGTATAACCCTTGCCCCCTCCAGTGTCTATATAAATTGGAGGGTTCACTCCATAGAGGACGATCATAATCTCATGGTCTAGACTTCTAGGGTTTTAGCCATTACGATCTCGTGGTAGATCAACTCTTGTAATACACATATTCATCAAGATCAATCAAGCAGGAAGTAGGGTATTACCTCCATAGAGAGGGCCCGAACCTGGGTAAACATCATGTCCCCCGTCTCTTGTTACCATCGACCTTAGACGCACAGTTCGGGACCCCCTACCCGAGATCCGCCGGTTTTGACACTGACAGCCGCCCCGTTCAACTAGTCCGGTTCCCCCTCGCCATTAACGGCTCGAAGAACCAAGGCCGACCCTCTGCACCAATCCACGACGTATGGTTTTCTTCCATGATGCTTGTTCCCACGCCCTCTGCACCTGCCACCAACTTTGCACAATGCATGCAATACACATGGTGGGGGCGCTTAATGCGGGAAAGATAATGGGGTGGCAGTTACCGCCCCGTGAACGTGGGACGTGGGTACCCCACGAATCATGACCCATTATCTCTCCCACTACAATTAGCGTTACACAACACATGGGAGAATCAGAAAATGACCTGGGCTTAGGTTAATGAAGAAACAAAGAAGATCTCAAGGGATGAGCAACTGTTACACTCTGGCCTGTGCACAAGTTAGGACCTACCTCGACGACGCCTGGTAGCGAGTTCGGCCCAGGCCCGGGGGCTCCTGTCGGTGCAACAAACCCTAGGTCTGTTGCCCAGACTGTGCACAGGCCCGAGACCAACATTGCAACATCCAAGACAGAACAAACTGAAGAGATCATCTCTTTGAGAAATCAGAGGACATATCAAGAAGACCAAGTCAAGCCAAAGGAAGCAAGATACCTCTAAGGGAAAACCTCCCTTGCCGGGCGGGCGAGCCTGGCGAAATCAAGGTTACCTCGGAAGCAAACCTGAAGACCACCTCGGCAAGCCTGCCGGGGCCTATGAAGAAACCACCCCACCAAGGCTTCATCGCTCCACCTCACAGTGACGCAAGTCATCGATTGGTGCAGTGTCAAGCCCCCAAGTGACTAACTGGCTGTTTCTTGCCACATGGCAGCCACTTCCTATGGAAAACACCTCCAAATGACACCCATCCAACAACGTGTTAAGCAGACAGGAAAGAAGGTGGCAGAACAGCCTAGTAAGGCTTGTCGGGCATTCCATGATGTGACACTAAGCGGCACATTTAATGCGCTCTGCCATGTTTGCAGAGTTAGTACGATAGCACTGTTCACTATCTAATCAGTGCATAATGACTGATTTTCCATTGTGGTGACCCTGTGATCTATAAAAGGAGGCCCGTGGCAACCGCACAGAGGATTCGGACACCTGTACATTCGTACGCGCATAGCGGCTCTCACCCGGAGGCAACCCTACCGGGGAAGAGTACTATGTTTTCCACCAGAATCCACCATCACTCCACCAAAGCAGGAGTAGGGTTTTATGCCTCGCAGCGGCCCAAACCTGGGTAAAACTGCCCGTGTGATCTCTGTCGTGCTGCGCGAGGTTCTCCGCTCTTTGTGCAATGTGCTCATCCCCCTGCTGAACAACAAGGGGCTCACTGCTCCATAGGTGGCCGTGCTTTCCCATGACAATGATGATCCCAATAAAGGTGAATCCACTATCATGCATACAAAAAGACTCTGCATAGGTAGTGGAAATATTATTTGGAAAGAGGTAATCCAAGATTTCTTTACTTGTGCCAGTATTTTACGTACTTTGGGGGGATCAATCATTAATAAAACCTCTGGTTTTACAGATGCTATTGCCTTGCTTGTAATCGGATTTGACAAATAATTTGTGCATTTGCATCCTGCTATACAAACAATACTTCTAGAGTTTTCAAATATTCATGATACTTCCATTAAACGCATAGTCACTATATTCTTGGGTTATGAATTTAATCATATTATTAAAGAAGCTTGGGCAATATTTCCATATTATATTATCAATTGTGGCTCCGCTCCCATAGCATAAATTCTTTATAATCAAGATGAGATTAGGAGATCACAATGTAACACCCCGAGACCGATGCCCCAGATGCCTTCTATGTTTGCGTTGTAGCCGCTTTAGTTATTTTGGCTTGTGGCATTTCATCATGGCACCATGTGCATTGCATCCGCATTTTTTCATGGAACTCGTAGTCTGTTCATAGTTTTCGCGTCTCTCTGTTGTCATCATTGGCCGTTCCAAGACCAACCACACACTTGCATGCATTGGTCTTATCTCTTCGCACAACACACATACCCCTCGCAACCTAGTCCAAAACATACCCGAACCCGAACTGGGCACTCATGACCGATGGGTCCGGATCATCTCCAAACATCCCTAAAATATCTTCGATTTCTTATTTGGACTCCCCTATCTTATTTATCCCGGGTCGTCCGATTACGATCAGAGGGACCAAATACCCCTAAACCTAGCCCACTTGTATATATTCAGTGCAACCCTAAAATCCAAGCAGCTTGTCTCATCCCTCCTCGTCGCCGCCGCCACTCCACCTTTCCACCTCGGGATCCTCCCATTCTCTACCGTGGCAACCAGCAGCCATACCCAGATGCAATCTATCCATTGCAGCCATCCATCAATCACCTTCCACCTCACAGCAACAGCCTCCTCTCCTCAATCCATGAGACCCACAGCTCCTCTGCTCGTGGACCCGCGTCCCCCATGCTCGTGCCCGAGCAAGAGAGCTTGGTGTCATCTCCTCGCGCCACCAAGCCGTAGTTCCCATCTGACGCCATCGCCCAAACCTAGAGCTAGCAAGATGAGCACCACCACGCCCTTCCCCCACCACTTCTCCTTCCTCGAGAGGGAGCTCGACCTGCTGTCGGCGACCACCACTAGCGACAAGAACCAGGCCGTGCCCCTGCTTATTTCTCTTTCACTCGGTCTCTCTATCTCTATCTCTCAAACTCTCTCTTTTTCTCCGTGTCCCGCAGGACACAATGGATGCACCAGCTTGACTCTCCTGTTGCCTCCCCTTCTTTGCTCCCGTCGTCATCGCCGGAACGCCATCAGAGTGACGCAGCCATGCTCACCAACGGCTTCCACCAGGTCTGGCCGGTCTCCTCCGACCACGTCCCTTCCCGGACGGATCCCGTGTCGTTGTCATCCCTGCGCCGTCAACCTCCTCTGCATCGAGCAGCGGCTCGGGAATGAAGACGTCGCCCCGCGTTGACCTCATCCTCCTATCGTTGCTGTTAGACAGGATAGAGGGGGATTGGTGGAATTGTCGTTGTATTGCTTGAGCCTCATGGGTATATATATAGGAGTACATGATCTACTTGGAGTACAAGACAAGCCAGAATATTACCTAGTCTAACCTATGTTTCCTAATAAAATCACGTTACTCAACATCCCCTCACAGTCACAACGGTAGCGATGCAGACAGTGAGACTACAGAAGAATCCAAAGGCAAGCCGATGGACACCCCCCATAGTCGTAATGGTCGATGCATCGCGGAGTCGTGGATGGAGTGGAAACCAACGAGGTTGCTCAAGCAGGCGGTAGACCTTTCTGCCGTTTGTCGATGTAGCCAGGAGCATGGGTAGTGGAGCCGTTGTCGAGGTAGCCCTGCGAAGAATGCCATGGTCGATGTCGGGTCGGGGTGGCCGGTTTCGAGGAAGTCACCATGGAGCCGTAGGCGCAAGAGGGCGCCGAGTTAGTCATGGGCGCAGTGGTGACGAGGTAGTGGTGCGCCGGAAGGATGATGGTGTTGACGACACGTTGTGGTGGCTTTGCCAAGCCTGGGAACACATCATGGGCGAAGCACGCACCGGTGTTGCCAGCACCGGGAATGCATAGACAGACGAAGACGAAGTTGACGAAGCACCGACCAGGCTTGTGAGGCCCGGGGAAATGTCGTGGATGAAGGCACGCATCGGTGTTGCCAGCACCGGGCATGCGTAGACGAGGGACCTGCACGAGTTGTACGCCATGTCGGAGAAGTCAGAGGGGCCAGCAGAGAAGAACTCAACGATGATTGCGGCGTCCATCAGCGCGGGGCTGATGTCACCAAAGGTGGTCGGAGTAGATGAAGTGGTTCGGGTAGATGACAGCGACGCTGGTGACGGGCTGGTGCTTGGACGAATACGAAGGGGGTGGACGGGCGGAGGCGGCGGCTATGAAGTTAGCGGCGGTGGCGGCCAAAGAAGAGTAGCGGCGGCGGCCAAAGAAGAGCGGTGGCGGTGACCTGACGGCGGCGGTGGAGGCTAGGTTAGGAGTGTGGCGGCGGTGCTCAAAGTAGACGAAGAACCCTGACAGCGTGACGAAGACCGGGGCGGACGGTGGCGTTCCCGCGCCAAGGGAGATAGCGCGGCGCATACCACGAAAGGTCAATGCGCGGTGACGGCGAGTGGACCACGGGCCGCGGCGCTACGGCCCGAAGGGGCGACGCAGCGGCGGCAGGAGGGTCGGGGCGACAGCGGGAAGACCTCGGGGCGGCGGCAGGGACTGCGGGCCACGACGTTGCGGCCCGAAGGGGAAACACAATGGTGGTTCGTGAGTCGGTGCAGCAGCGGGGATGGCCTCGGGGCGGCGGCAGGGACCATGTATCGCCACACTACGTCCCGAAGGGGCGACGCAGCGGCGACGCACGAGTCAATGCAGCCGCAAGGAGAACCATAGGGCGGCGGCGCTGCGGCCCGATGGGGCGACGCAGTGACAGCCCGATGCTCGATCGGTGGAGAGGCGCGCTGAACTCAGGGATGATTGAGGGTGTTCCGGACTAGGGGGTGTCCAGATAGCCGAACTACCATCATCGGCCGGACTCCAAGACTATGAAGATACAACATTGAAGACTTCGTCCCGTGTCCGGATGGGACTTTCCTTGGCGTGGAAGGCAAGCTTGGCGATACGGATATGTAGATCTCCTACCATTGTAACCGACTCTGTGTAACCCTAGCCCTCTCCGGTGTCTATATAAACCGGATGGCTTTAGTCCATCGGACGAACAACAATCATACCATAGGCTACCTTCTAGGGTTTAGCCTCCTTGATCTCATGGTAGATCTACTCTTGTAACCCACATCATCAATATTAATCAAGCAGGACATAGGGTTTTACCTCCATCAAGAGGGCCCGAACCTGGGTAAAAACATCTTGTCCCTCGTCTCCTGTTACCATCCGCCTAGATGCACAGTTCGGGACCCCCTACCCGAGATCCGCCGGTTTTGACACCGACATTGGTGCTTTCATTGAGAGTTCCTCTGTGTCGTCACTGATAGGCTCGATGGCTTCTTCGATCATCATCAATGGCGCAGTCCAGGGTGAGACCTTCCTCCCCTGACAGATCTTCGTATTCGGCGGCTTTGCACTGCGGGCCAATTCACTTGACCATCTAGAGCAGATCGAAAGCTACGCCCCTGGCTGTCAGGTCAGATTTGGAAGTTTGAACTTCACGGCTGACATCCACGGGGACTTGATCTTCGACGGATTCGAGCCACAGCCGAGCGTGCCGCACTGTCACGTCGAGCATGATTTAGCTCTGCCGCCAGACAGTACCCTGGAGGCCGCACTCGAGCCCGCTCCGATCCTCAATTCGGAGCCGGCCGCGCAGATCGAGGACAGATGCCTAGACACCGCCTCGGGGGCTGCAACCTCTACGGCGATAGAGCCGAACACTGACTTTGTCCCTCATAAAGCTCGTGAGTCCGAGGTGCCGGACTCCTCGCCGGACTCCGAACCTCCCGCCCGCGCCCTGATCGAATCCGATTGGGCGCCGATCATGGAGTTCACCGCAGGGGACGTCTTTCAACACTCACCTTTCGGCGACATCTTGAGTTCGCTAAAATATCTCTCGTTATCAGGAGAGCCCTGGCCGGACTGTGGTCAGGACGGTTGGGATGCGGACGACGAATAAATTCAAAGCCCACCCACCACCCACTTGGTAGCCGATGTCAATGATTTAACCGACATGCTAGACTACGACTCTGAGGACATCGACGGTATGGACGACGATGCCGGAGACGACCAAGAACCAGCGCCCACCGGGCACTGGAAAGCCACCTCTTCATATGACATATACATGGTGGATATCCCAAAGGATGGGAACAGCGAAGGATATCCCAAAGACCCCTCCAAGAAACAGCCCAAGCGCCGGCGTTAGCGGCTCCGCTCTAAATCCCGCCATAGCAAGAATGAGGATTCCGGCACAGGAGACAATAATACACCGGATAGCGCCGAAGACAACCCACTCCAGCAAGATCCAACACAGGAGGAGGGGGACGCCAGCCCTCATGAGAGAGCGGCCGAAGAAGAGGTAGAGGACTATATGCCTCCCTCCGGAGACGAGGCAAGCCTCGACGATGACGAATTCGTTGTGCCTGAGGATCCCGTCGAACAGGAGCGTTTCAAACGCAGGCTTATGGCCACGGCAAACAGCCTCAAGAAAAAGTAGCAGCAGCTTAGAGCTGATCAAGATCTGCTAGCCGACAGATGGACCGAAGTCCTCGCGGCCGAAGAGCATGAACTCGAACGCCCCTCCAAAAGCTACCCCAAACGTAAGCTGCTCCCCCGATTAGAGGTGGAGGCATATGATCCCGCTTCACCAGGAGACAATACGGCTGATCGACCACCCCGTGGTCGCGACAGAGAGGCCTCAAGGCCCTTCACTAGACCCGTACCCCGGCATCGCTCGAAAAGCACAAGGCCACAGGGGAACACTCCGGACCTGCAAGACATATTGGAGGAAAAGGCAAGACAATCAAGATCGATCTATGGATCACGTGGGCGCCCCACGATACGTGACGATCACTGTCACCCTGGACACAGTAAGTCCGGCCGGGCCAAACACAACAAACAAAGCTCTTTTGAGCTCCGTCGCGATATCGCCCAGTATAGAGGCGCCGCACACACACTATGCTTCACAGATGAGGTAATGGATCATCAAATCCCAGAAGGGTTTAAACCCGTCAATATTGAATCTTATGATGGCACAACAGACCCCGCGGTCTGGATCGAGGACTATCTCCTCCACATCCACATGGCCCGCGGAGACGATCTCCACGCCATCAAATATCTCCCACTCAAACATAAAGGACCAGCCCGGCACTGGCTTAAAAGATTGCCAGCAGAGTCAATCGGGAGTTGGGAGGACCTGGAAGCCGCATTCCTCGATAACTTCCAAGGCACGTACGTGCGGCCACCAGATGCAGATGACCTAAGCCACATAATTCAGCAGCCAGACAAATCGGCCAGACAATTCTGGACACGGTTCTTAACCAAGAAAAACCAAATCGTCAACTGTCCGGATGCCGAGGCCCTCACAGGCTTCAAGCATAACATCCGCGACGAGTGGCTTTCCTGGCACCTGGGACAGGAAAAGCCGAAATCCATGGCAGCCCTTACATCACTCATGACCCGCTTCTGTGTGGGTGAGGACAGCTGGCTAGCACGCAGCAACAACCTCAACAAAATTTCTGGCAGTCCGGATATCAAGGACCGTAGTGACAGGTCGCGTCGCAACAAAAACAAACGCCGCATTAACGGTGATAACAGTGAGGATACGGCAGTCAATGCCGGATTCAGAGGCTCTAAACCCGGTCAATGGAAAAAGCCATTCAAAAGAACAACTCAGGGTCCGTCCAATTTGGACCGAATTCTCGACCGCTTGTGCCAGATACATGGCACCCCTGAAAAGCCAGCTAACCACACCAATAGGGACTGTTGGGTGTTCAAGCAGGCAGGCAAGTTAATTGCCGAAAACAGCGACAAGGGGCTACATAGCGACGACGAGGAAGAGACCCGACCACCAAACAATAGAGGACAGAAGAGTTTCCCCCCATAGGTGCGGACGGTGAACATGATATATGCCACGCCCATACCCAAAAGGGAGCGGAAGCGTGCACTCAGGGACGTATACGCGATGGAGCCAGTTGCCCCGAAGTTCAATCCATGGTCCTCTTGCCCGATCACCTTTAACCGAAGGGACCACCCCACCAGCATTCGCCATGGTGGGTTTGCCGCATTGGTTCCAATCGTCGATGGATTTCATCTCACCAGAGTCCTGATGGACGGCGGTAGTAGCCTAAACCTGCTTTATCAGGACACGGTGCGCAAAATGGGCATAGACCCCTCAAGGATTAAACCTACCAAGACGACCTTTAAAGGCATCATACCAGGTATAGAAGCCAATTGTACAGGCTCAGTTACACTGGAAGTGGTCTTCGGATCCCCGGATAACTTCCGAAGCGAGGAGTTAATCTTCGACATAGTCCCGTTCCACAGCGGCTGTCATGCCTTGCTCGGACGTACCGCGTTCGCAAAGTTCAACGCGGTGCCGCCCTACGCATACCTCAAGCTCAAGATGCCATGACCTAGAGGAGTCATCACGGTCAATGGAAACACTGAACGCTCCCTCCAAACGGAGGAACATACAGCGGCTCTCACGACAGAAGTACAAAGCAGCCTTTTAAGGCAATTCTTGAGTCCGGCTGCCAAGCGGCCGGACACAGCTAAGCTTGCCCGGAGTAACCTACAACACGACCACCTGGCACGTTCCGAGCACGCGTAGCAGTGCGATCCCAACCCCAGCCCCTGTAAAACATTAAGGCAGACCCTTCGCGTACTCCATTACGCTCTGAAGATACCATGGGCATGGGGCAAGTGGCTCGACCACGATAAGCCCAAACTACGGCTCAACCGCACCAGGGGCTCTTAAGTGCGTCGTTTCTTTTTCTTTTCCTTTTATTTTTTACCCACAGGACTCCGTTCGTCAGAGGCCCTGTCCGGCAGCAGACATGCCGAACCCACGATACAACAGCCAGGGAAGGAGAAAGGCTACAACAAAAATCCAGGTGGTCTCCATTATGAGAACTAAATCTGTTTTATGCATTATTCCGTAGCCTACCCCTGGAGGGGGACATGTTAAACAGTCCCATCCCTTGCTTACCGCACCACTTGTATCGTCCTGCACTTACAGCAGTTTTTATTTGAACAAAGCAATGCAGCACATTTTTGCTTCTAATTGCATTTCTTTCTTACACATATGTTCATCTATGAAATGTTGCATCTGTACGTTTTGGTACGGCTAAATACACCAGGGGCTTATGTTTCCCGCGTTATGGTGTGATAAGTCCGAACACTTTCACAAGTGCGGCACCCCGAACTTATAGCATTATATGCATCGGCTCCGAATCATGTTCTTGGGTCAATAGTTGGGTTTGCCCGGCTCCCATGTTTTGGTACCTTACGTTCCGTTTTATTGGCTAAGGTAGCACTGGGAGAACCACTGCGATTGCGCCCCAGTTGAGCTCGGTTAATGCCTCAGTGGAGAAAGCTAAAACTGACCGTCATGATGAGGCGAGAGCTGGTCGCCGTTCGAGAGGTTCTTTGCGAGTCCCTAAAGACTTATGTCGCTTCGAGCGAGGAGCCGGATTCTGTCCCGCCAAGGCGTGGATAGCGCCCCAAATTCGGCCTTCCGAAAACTAGGGGCTTCGCCGAAATTTAAAATTATAGAATTCTATGGCTAGGTGAGAGTGTGCAAGCATTATAAGTCCGGTTGCCTTGTTCGTTGTGTTGAGCGCCTGCCTAGATGGACCCAAAAATGGGAACAAGAGCGCTCGAGTTTATCCCGAACACCCCAGCACTCGTGGCATGGGGGCTGAAGCCGACGACTTGCCATCTCTCAGATTTGATAAATAGCCGCACAGAAGGTAATATTTTAAATTAACAAGCATTGCTTAGCGCATATGAACCAAGTTTTCAGCGCACAGGATAACAAAATGCGAGTCTACTCAAATATTACATCTTTGGAGCACTCACCATCAATAGTGTGGGCGCCCTTCAGCACACTCCTATAATACATCTCGGGCGTGCGATGCTCCTTGCCCTCTGGTGGGGGTCCGTCACAAGATTCTGGGCATCCATCTTGCCCCAGTGCACCTTTGCGCGGGCAAGGGCCCGACGCGTACCCTCGATACAGGCGGAGTGCTTGATAACTTCAACCCACGGGCACGCGTCCACCAGCCGCCGCACCAGGCCGAAGTAGCTCCCAGGTATAGCCTCCTCAGGCCACAGCCAAACTATGAGGCCCTTCACGGCCTGTTCGGCCGCCTTGTGGAGCTCGACCAGCTGCTTCAGTTGGTCGCTCAGGGGCACCGGATGTCCGGCCTCAGCATACTGAGACCAGAAGACCTTCTCCGTTGAGCTTCCACCCTCGGCCCAGTAGAATGCGGCAGCATCGGACACGCTGCGGGGAAGATCTGCGAACGCTCCTAGAGAGCTCCGAATTCGGGTAAGCAACAGGTAATTAACACTCACATGCTTACTTTGCATGAAAAATGCCTTACCCGCCGCTATTTTCTTCACCGCCTCTATCTCCTGGAGGGCCTTGTAGGCTTCGGCCTTAGCGGCTTTGGCATTCTCAAGAGCCGTTGCAAGCTCAGACTCTCGAGTCTTCAAGTCACACTCCAGGCTCTCATGTTTCCTCACGAGATCCTGGAGCTCTTGCTGTACCTCCGCCACCCGCGCCTCCTGTTTCTCTCACATCTGTGCGCTCCGCAGCCACATTGCGTTCTGCCGTGGCCACCGCCTCCTTCAGGGTCGCCACCTCATTAGTGGCCCCTGCAATACCCCAGTTATCCTTGTCAATTTTCTTGCAACCAAATCCTTTTCTGTAAGGTACAATTTTCAAATGGTATTACTCACCTTCTTTTTTCTCAAGCTGCTTCTTGGCATGGCCGAGCTCGTTCTCGGACCGCTCGAGGTTTTCCTTCAAAGTATTGACCTCTGCAGTCAGTGCGGCAGAGGTCAGCAGCACAGCCTGCAATCCCATATTGACATATTTTCATGACTCCTGCGTTTATCTTTCTAAAGATCCTTAGTCCGGCTTTTTCTTTCCGAACACCGAACCGAGCATCAGGGGCTACTGTCTATGCGGTACCATTTTACATATATTGAAATTCTTACCTCAAAGCCTGTTAGAAGGCTGCTGCAGGCTTCGGTCAGCCCGCTCTTGGCGAGCTGAACCTTCTGAATCACCGCACTCATAACAGTACGGTGTTCCTCTTTGATGGAGGCGCCGTTGAGCGCCTCCAGCAACTTATCCGGCACCTCCGGTTGGACGGAGGCAGCCGGCGTCGCGGTCTTGCCCTTCTTACAAAGGGGTCGCCCGCCGGACTCCGGAGCCACTATGGGTTCCGGGGCTGAGTCCGGTGCAAAGTCTGGGAGGTTGTCCTGCGACACCTCCGGGGCCCTCTCCTCCTGGTGGGTCCCTTCCTGGGATCCCACCTCGACATCGTCCGCATCACGGGGGGTGGAGGCAGTCGGAAGAGAATCCATATCCGATGCCCCTAAGGACCCGCTCGTCGAAGTGGGGAGATCATCCTTAGGCGGACTGCAGGGTTGTATGCGGCATTAGAAAGACATAATGTGGCGGAAAATGAAAACCTTGAAGTTATTTGGGAGTCCGAATACTTACGATCTTGCCAGAGGCTTGGCCCTTGGAGGCCAGTCCTCATCGTCGTCACTTGCGTTGGCGGAACAGTCCGGGGGAAGAGTTTTTCCCCTCTTGGACCCTTCGGCCTCCCTTGTTGGGGAGGCCTTCCTTTTCTTCCCTCCCCGCGCTGGGGGAGAGGCTTTCTTCTTCTCCTCCTCGCCTTGGTGGGAGGAGTCGGCCTCAGATTCATCGTCCAATAGCACCTGAAAACGGGAACTCTTTCGAGTCCCCGTGGCCTTCTTCTTGGCCTTCTTCTCCGGCACCACATGGGGTGCCGGAGCCAGCAGCCCCGTTAGGCGGGCGTCAGCTGGGTCCTCTGGCAATGGGGCCGGACAGATAGCCCGTGCGGCCTTTTTCAGCCAGTCATGTCAAAGGAAAGGGAGTTTAGATCCCGCATAGAGTCAAACTATGAATAACAAGCGTCCCATAAAGGATAATATCACTTACCTCATCAGCTGGACGCTGCGAGCTGAATCCACGATCTTCGGTAGCGGATGCGGGAGCCTCGGCACCCTTGAACAGCACCTTCCAGACCTCTTCGTACGTAGTGTCGAAGAGCCCATTCAAAGTCTGGTGCTGCGCCGGATCGAACTCCCACATGTTGAAGCCTCGTCGTTGGCACGGGAGAATCCGGCGGATGAGCATGACCTGGACTACGTTGACAAGCTTGAGCTTCTTGTCCACCAGCTTCTGGATACAGGCTTGGAGTCCGGTCAGCTCCTCCGAATCCCCCCAGATCCGGCCACTCTCTTTCCAGGAGGTGAGCCGTGTAGGGATACCGGATCTGAATTCGGGGGCGGCTGCCCAATTAGGGTCACGCGGCTCGGTGATGTAGAACCACCCCGATTGCCACCCCTTAATGGTTTCCACGAAAGTACCCTTCAGCCACGTAACGTGGGACATCCTGCCCACCATGGCGCCTCCGCACTCCGCTTGACTGCCCTTCACAACCTTCGGCTTGACACTGAAGGTCTTGAGCCACAAGCCGAAGTGGGGCTGGATGCAGAGAAAGGCCTCACACACGATGATAAACGCCGAGATATTGAGGATAAAATTCGGGGCCAGATGATGGAAATCTAGGCCGTAGTAGAACATGAGCCCCCGGACAAAGGGATGAAGTGGGAAGCCCAGCCCGCGGAGGAAATGGGGAAGGAATACTACCCTCTCATGGGGCCTGGGGGTGGGGATGAGCTCTGCCTTGTCAGGGAGCCAATGCGCGATGTCGCTGAACAAGTATCCGGCGCTGCGCAGCTTCTGGATATGCCCCTTTGTGACAGAGGAGGCCATCCACTTGCCTCCCGCTCCGGACATATTTGGAGAAGGTTGAGGTGCGATGTGCGGGCTTGGGCACTAGAGCTCGAGTTCGTAGAGATGGATAAGCCAAGGAGGAAGAAGGCGCGGGTAAAAAGGTTGGATCTTTATCCCCTTATATGGGCGGACAGAAACGCGCGTCCCCACGGGCCTGGTAAAACTCGCTTATCTCCCAAGCATCACAATCATTGGCGCGGTTGGGTTACCCACGTCCGTATTGATGGGAATCCCGGAATAAGGGGAACATGATCTCTGCTTCGACAAGACGTGCCAAGGAAACCACCTCGTTAAACGCGCTGAGATGGAACAATAAAAACAATTTGAAGGCTTGGTAGTGGTGTGACGTTACGCCACAAAATACATCAGTAGATTGAACTTGTGTAATATTATTCTCTCTATGATTGTATGTGGAATTTATTTTGCAGAGCCGGACACTATCCTGGTGTTCACAATCTTCTATAAATTATTCGGAGGAGGAACCCACCTTGCAATGCCGAAGACAACATGCGCGCCGGACTCGTCGTCATTGAAGCCTGGTTCAGGGGCTACTGAGGGAGTTCCGGACTAGGGGGTGTCCGGATAGCCGAACTACCATCATCGGCTGGACTCCAAGACTATGAAGATACAACATTGAAGACTTCGTCCCGTGTCCGGATGGGACTTTCCTTGGCGTGGAAGGCAAGCTTGGAGATACGGATATGTAGATCTCCTACCATTGTAACCGACTCTGTGTAACCCTAGCCCTCTCCGGTGTCTATATAAACCGGATGGCTTTAGTCCATAGGACAAACAACAATCATACCATAGCCTAGCTTCTAGGGTTTAGCCTCCTTGATCTCGTGGTAGATCTACTCTTGTAACCCACATCATCAACATTAATCAAGCAGGACGTAGGGTTTTACCTCCATCAAGAGGGCCCGAACCTAGGTAAAAACATCGTGTCCCTCGTCTCCTGTTACCATCCGCCTAGACGCACAGCTCGGGACCCCCTACCCAAGATCCGCTGGTTTTGACACCGATAACGATCTTCACGGGACCTGCGGAGGCGCGCGTAACCGACGGGCCAGGTCAGTCGCGCGGCGTAGATGAGGCGGATCGCGGTGGCAAGCGGGTGATCAAGCCAATCGCGCGCGAGGTCGGGGACGCCACTCGGTGGAGGCGTGGTGGCGGCAGAGTCCGAGATGAAGCAGGCGACGAAAGACGGCGTGAGACGTTGCGCGGATGAGCTTGTCAGCACCGGCACCCGGGCTGCCAAAGCAACGCCGGCGCCCGGGCAGCGAGGCCCGAGCGACCAACGGGGCAGCGGCGCCTGAGTTGAGGCAGCCGACAAGCCTGATGCAGCCGTCCCGACACAACCGAGGACGAGGCCTGCGAGGTAGACCGCCGGGCCGCCGTGCAGACGCGGCGGAGGCGGGTAATGTGGATCGATGGGCGGGCCAGTGCGTGAGCAACGACTATGATTGGCCGTTGCATGGCGCGTGGCCGTTGGGTTCGGGCGATGCAGGTGTCCCGGTCGGAGCAGGACGGTGACGGCCGGCGCAGGGCGACGGGTGAACCGATGCACGGACGACGGCTGGCCTTGACGGGCTGCCTAGGTATATGCGGCCGCCGCTTCAGAGGAGAGGCCAACGGGTCGTGCCAGGGTCGGAGTAGAGGCGCTCGGGGTCGACGACGGCGATGGGCGACGCAAACCGATCAAGAATAGATCGGAAAACCAAAAAGAAACCACGCGATCAAGATGACGGGCGGGAGAGTGAAAACCCCGGAGCAAGGCTCGGGGAAAAGACTCTCTAGGGTACCCGGTCAACACGACTGGCGGACAAACTGTAGTTACGGGCGGTGCGGCCCCCAATGGCGGTCATGGAGGCCAACCGCCTCGGGGGCGGTGCGCAAGTGAGGAAGCGGCGGCGGCTAGGCTTTAGGATCGACTTGCGATAGTGTCACGCCCAATATGCGGCCCTATCCTAAACGAACTCGAAGGTCCCACCAAGGATAGAAGCTCATATTGGAGACGGTTTTGCAAGGTGGATATCATTACATCGTACCATTACATAATAATTGGGGATACATACAAGAGGCATACAATGCCACACGAACAGAAACTCAAACGACATCCACCCTGCTAGCCCAAGCTGCCGACCTGGAACCTAGCCCCTGATCAAAGAAGAAGCAGAAGAAGAACTCCAAAACAAGTAACATTGCTCTCGCGTCAAGATCATCGCATACCATGTACCTGCAACTATTGTTGTAGTAATCTGTGAGCCACGAGGACTCAGCAATCCCATTACCATGGGTATCAAGACTAGCAAAGCTTAATGGGTATGGAAAGGATAAGTGGTTAGGTTGTAGCAGCGTCTAAGCATATATGTTGGCTAACATACGCAAATAAGAGCGAGAAGAGAAGCAAACGGAATGGTCGAGAAGCTAGAAGTGATCAAGAAGTGATCCTGAAACTACTTACGTTCAAACATAACCCCAAACCGTGTTCACTTCCCGGACTCCGCCGAAAAGAGACCATCACGGCTACACACGCGGTTGATGCATTTTAATTAAGTCAAGTGTCAAGTTCTCTACAACTGGACATTAAAAAATTCCCATCTGCCACATAGCCGTGGGCACGGCTCTCAAAAGTTTATACCCTGCAGGGGTGTCCCAACTTAGCCCATCACAAGCTCTCACGATCAACGAATGATATTCCTTCTCCCAGGAAGACCCGATCAGTCTCGGAATCCCGGTTTACAAGACATTTCGACAATGGTAAAACAAGACCAGCAAAGCCGCCCGATGCGCCGACAAATCCCGATAGGAGTCGCATGTACCTCGTTCTCAGGGCACACCGAATAAGTCAATATACGAGTAAAACCAGCCCTCAAGTTACCACGAGGTGGCCCCGCAGGTTGCTCGGTTCGGACCAACACTCGAAGGAGCACTGGCCCGGGGGTGGTTAAATAAAGATGACCCTCGGGCTCCGGAAACCCAAGGGAAAAAGGCTTAGGTAGGCAAATGGTAAAACCAAGGTTGGGCCTTGCTGGAGGAGTTTTATTCAAAGCGAACTGTCAAGGGTGTCCCATAAATCACCCAACCCTATAAGGAACGCAAAATCAAGGAACATAACACCGGTATGACGGAAACTAGGGCGGGAAGAGTGGAACAAAACACCAGGCATAAGGCCGAGCCTTCCACCCTTTACCAAGTATATAGGTGCATTAAGTAAATAAGAGATATTGTGATATCCCAACATAATACTGTCCCTCATGGAGCAATCTTCAACTTCACCTGCAACTAACAACGCTATAAGAGGGGCTGAGCAAAAGCGGTAACATAGCCAAGCAACGGTTTGCTAGGAAGCTGAAAAAGGTTAGGCTGACATGGCAATTTGGGAGGCTTGATCAACAAGAGATAGGTAGCGCAGCAAAGCGATAGAATGAAGCAACTAGCATAGCAATGATAGTAGTGAGATCCATGGTGACGGTCATCTTGCTTGAAATCCCGCTAGGAAGAAGAACGCGTCCATGAAGAAGACGAATGGACAAAGACGAACCAAGCATAGACGAACGCATCCTCACGATCGCAATGAATCAAGAACTATCGAGAAGAAGCACAACCGGAAAGAAGCAAACAACATGGTAAACACACAACACATAAACATGACATGATGCTCAACCAAGTATGATGCATGTCCATTTTAAATAGGCATGGCATGGAAAAGTGCAACAAACAATACTACAAATTGAGTGGAGCTCAATATGCAACTTGTTGCATATTGACTAAACACCACATCCAAATATTTAGTTAACTCTCGTTTATGCTACTCTCCAATATTAAATGTTGTTAAGCATGGCAAGAGGTGAAGCATAATAAAACTACCTATCTAGGCAATTTTTAAGCGAGGTCGGAAGCAATCAAACAACAATTCCGGTAAATCCCCACATGCATATTTCAAATTTGATAATGTTCTGCCTAAACTACATTTTAGAGTTATTAAACAGAAAAAGAAAGTGCACCATGTTATTCTATGCAATTTTCTAGCCCATTTACATATAAAGAACATTTAAAACTGAGCTATGATTATTTAGTTATGAAATAAACCATTTTAGCATGTCATTTAAGCAAATTAATTCAAACAGCAAGTTAAGATGCACCAAGATGATCTACACGAAATTCTAATCAAGTTACATATAAAGCTCATTTAGTTCGGAGCTACGGCCTAGAAGATATGAGAGAAACAATTTAAACATGGCATTGATGCAAAAGGCATTTAGGCATCACGAAAACACTCTCAAAACATGAATGCAACAAGGTAATATCAATCTACATGCAATTCTAAGCAAGTTTCATGTAGAGCACACTCAAAACGGAGCAACTGTTCAACACATACACATTAAACAAGTTTAAAGGACAAGCTGTCCAAAACAGCAACTAGGCATCTATCAAGCATCAAAACAATAATACTACAACACCTCAACATGCAAACAAAAGGCATGGGCAATATGTAGAAGTAAAGCATGACAAAACATGAACACATAGCTATCTCCAGAAATCAATAGAACATGCTCAAAATGTCATGGCAAGATTGCAAATAATAATAGTTTCACAGACTTGGCAGAAATCACTGGACATGACAGAAATAAAATCAGGTTGCAATGTTTAGAGCTATCAAACAACATGCTACAGGAACTTATCATGGCAAACAAAGGCATGGAATGCTAATACTAAAGACAAAAAACAAAACTCCCTTATTGAGCTTATTCCAAAGATCAACAGAAAACATGGTAGCATCCATACAAACATGGCAAGTGATATGACAGATTCAGACATGGGAGGAACAATGATGAGTAGGCATGTTGGTGAGCTTGTAAAACTCACCACAGAGCAATACATGGCATGAAAAGATTACCAACTGTAAGATGACGTAATGAAGTTACACATGGCAAGAGAAAGTTCATAGGGTGCATGGATCACTAGCAAAACTCATGGAAAAACTGAACTTAATGTTAATAGGCTGACAGCAACATTATAGCAAGTTTGGAGGATGATACAACAAGCTACAGCAGGATATAAATGCATCCAAGGGCATGGATAGATATAGCATGACATGTATAACAAAACATCCTTAGTAAACATCTCCAGATTATGCATAAAATGACATGTAGTAGCAGGTTTACCTAGCATCATGGTATAACAGATTCAGCCTAGCAAAACAGTAACAACAAGTACCCTACTTCACGAGATCGATGCACTCACCACGAGTCACACAAAAATAAATGGACTTCACCACTGTAAAGATGACATGATGTAGCTCAAAACTCATGTAGACATCAAGCTCATAGGATGCACACACAAAATTCAATGAAAAAGAAAAATCACCAAGTTCTGTTAACAAACAGCAGCTAACACCACATAGCACTCTTGCAACGATGGTAATGGCATCAAGATGGACGCAAACAAGCATGGCACAATAGAACAAAATGGAGAGAATCTCACAGTGAACATTTCGAGATATCATACGCACAAAATGGAGTAACGAGCATGAAGTTATGGCATTGCAAACATGGGAACATATTGTCAATTTTCAGGGACTTGGAAGAAAAATGGACCTCAGGGAAAGTTGGACGGGGTGGTTCAGGGACGAGCAAATCCGGGATGGCGGGGGCGTTTGGATCACGGGACGGGTGGATCTTGTCCACCCACCGGATCCGAGGGCGAGGCGGCCGACGACGGCGGCCGGAGGAGCGGCGGCGACGGCGAGGTCGCACGGCGGCGGGGCGGGAACCGGACGGGGCGGTGGCCGGCGATGGCAGAGGGCGGCGAGGCCGAGGCTCGGCCGTGGGGCGGCACGGGCTCGCCGGCGCGGCGGTCTCCGGTGGCGCGCGGAGGCGCCGGACGGCTGGTGATGGGCGCTGGCGGGCGGCGGGGTCGCCGGCGGGCGGAGGCGGCGGCGCGAGGGCGCGGGACGGCGGACGGGCTGCTGGGCCGAAGGTGGGAGCCAGGCGGCTCGCAGGACGGCGGCGGGGTTGGGCGCGCGGGCCAAGAGGGCCGGAACCGGGCCCCGGTGGGCCGCGGCGCGGGGGCGGTGCGGGAGCGATGGGCCGCTGACGTGGCGCAACGGGACTGGCTGGGAGGTGGCGACTGGACACGTCCGGCACGGTTGGACATGTTTGGCGGTGCGAGGAGGAAGATGTCTAGGGTTAGGGTAGGATTCATCCGCGAATTTTGGGGGAGGGTGTGTTTATATAGGCATTGGGAGCTAGGAGTGTCCAAATGAGGTGCGGTTTTCGCCCACACGATCGTGATCGAACGGCCGAGAGAATGGAGGGGGTTTAGATGGGCTAGGTGGGCTGTGTAAAAGGGTGCTGGGCTGCAAGAGAAAAGGGGGTTTCGGTTAGCTCGGTTAACCGTTGGGGCATCAAACGACCTCCAAATGGAATGAAATTTGACGGGCGGTCTACCGATGATATACCAAGGACACTCGGCAAATCTCGGTCCATTCCGAGAATGTTTTTCTCCCGCTCATGAAACAAGGTCTGAGAGGTGCGACGGGCACGTGCGAGTGTGTCTGGGCTCAGAACGGACAACGTAGAGAACCGGGGAAACCCGAACGGATGCAAGTTTTGAAAAACATGTAGATGAAATGCAGATGATGACATGGCAAAATGCAACATGCAAGCAAATGACATGGCAACAACGACGAATAGCTGGAAGACACCTGGCGCATCGGATCCGGGGTGTTACAACTCTCCTCCACTAACAAGAGATCTCGTCCCGAGATCTTAGGAACGTGACGAAAGAGAAAGAGGATGAGGTGAAGTAAGAACGCACGAGAAAAGATGAACAAGGTCGAGAGAACTCGGGTAGAAAATATGAACGGCGAATATAACGAAAATCAAAAGCTCATGGAATAAGGCAGACTCTGAAACCACTCCGGTTAGAACAAGATAGAAAAAGGAATAAGAATGGAAGAATTTAGGCAGCACTCCGACTGAAATGGAAGGAATAGAACATGAACTTCACAAGATGGGATGGCACTTGATGAGATGAACAACGCAACGCCTCCAGAAGAATAAAGGAACGAAATGAATGGATACGAGAACAACAACTTCCACCATGAATGAATTTGATAGCATCATTAGAGGAAGAATTTACGGAGTTGTTGAGAAAATCAACAACAAAATAGTAAGCTTGTTGTGGACTTGCCAAAAAAATCTCAAAACTTGAGGTGAAATTATACCACAACCAATTGTCTGAATAGGTGAGAAGAACAAAGAAATTCAAAACTCCACTTCAGAAGAAAAGTAAGAATTATTTGCACTTCGAGACATGAGAACAAAAGATACTTGAACTCCACCAACAAAATTCTTGATGAACTCTTGAAGAATGAATTAAATCCTTAATGAACCACCGTAAAAACTCTGGTGACAAAAGGATGATTAGATAGAATGAAAGATGAAAGAATAAGATGAGCCTTGCGGTGATTTAGATGGAGGTTCCGACGAACAAACACTTGAGGAAAATTTTTGAACTCTGGAAAAGAAAAGATGAAAACACTTGGAACTAGAATTTATTCACAAGAACAAACTCCGAAGGAAGGGATTAATCGCTTGGAGGAAATAAGAATAAGATTTATTGAATGCTTATCCTTCATCAAATTAAATTGATGACAAGCAATGGATTTTGCATACTACTTATTCTTATTGGAAAAAAGGATTAAGGGGGATATAGCACAAAACTTGAGAAAGTCTTCATGAACCACCGATAGGATTGGAAATAATGAATGGATTAGAATGATAGCAAAGGAAAAGGAGTCTGAAGGAACCACTTTAAGAATTCGAAAAAAGACTGATGAAAGAGAATGAATCACCGCAAAGAATTAGAAGAACAAATATGCTTGAGGGGATTTAGATGCAAAAGAACGAAGAGACAACGAGCTGATTAAAGAATACTTGAGAGATGCGCAGGGATAATTGGATAATGATAGCTGGAATGTGAGGACGAAGAATTCTTCTAGAATGATGGCCTCCGGTGAAAAGAAATGGAAAAACAACACCTGACATACTCCGGATGGGTAAGAAAAAGGAATATCTGACAAATGGAATAATTTGAGAGGATAATATGAAGCTAGAACCACGAATCTTTGAGAGAACGGGCAAGATTTAGAGGAAAACCTCTTCTTCGGTCTTCAAATGATGACGAGAAACACCAGAAAATTACTAAGATACTCCGGTAGAATGGAAAGCAAAGAGGTTGAGCCAACAATGAAAAGAATTTGAACGCGATCTTGGAGAAGGCATGTGACTGATGGGATCCATTTTACATCACACTTGAAAAGAATGAGGAATGGCTCCAGAATAATTAGAAGAGTCAGGTAAGATCCTGGGAAAAGACTTGCGGGTTAGGTCGCACCAAAATAAAACACAACTGAAAAAGGATTGTTGAAGAGATAGATGATGCACCGGAACAATTGAAATATTTGAATGAGGTGATAACCTCGAATTAATTGAATGCAGACACGAATCTCCTGAGATGTCTTCCGTACTCTAGAACGGTTAAATTGCGAGAGGCGAACGAGCAAGGGGAACACTTGATCCAAGGAAAACAATATGATCAACCCGAAAAACTTGAATTGAGTCCACTCGAGAAGAAAAGAGATGAAGAATGTCCACCGAGACGAGAATTTACCGGTTGAAATGATTGATGGAAGACTGAAGAGGCTCCGTACGAATGAAAATTGACGCTCAAAAGAGACTCAGGCTCCGGGAAGAAGAGGATGGGAGGGCGGGAAAACAAAGGCAACTTGGAAGGGGAAAACCGATGAATAACTTCAAGAGGAAACACCGGTTGAAAGAATGCAAATGCTTCGCACGAGTAGGATGGATACTCATTTACGACTCCAGCTCCGAGAAGAAAAAGGGTGGGAGGGTGGGAAAAAGAAAGGCAACTACGAATGATGAAACAACATCATTGAGAAGGAACTGAGGATTCATCTTGCAAGCATGAAGAGGATCGAATCAACTTGAGGAGAAGTCCGCCGGATGAAAAGAGCTGAGAACCAACGATCGGAAAACTAACCGGGTGATCCTAAAGAAAATTTGAAGGGGAAGAGTAGTAATCAAAACACCTACGTCAAGATTCCTCACCAGAGTGACAAAGGGGCTGAGGAGTAAAAAGAAGTCCCACTCTCCGATATAACCATACTCCAAAATAGTTTTCTTCTAGACTCGACAACGGCCAACTATAAACAATCAAGGGGGCTCCTAAGGTCGGTCGAGGCTCTGATACCAACTTGTCAAGCCCAATATGCGACCCTATCCTAAAGGAACTCGAAGGTCCCACCAAGGATAGAAGCACATATTGAGACAATTTTGCAAGGTGGATATCATTACATCATACCATTACATAATAGTTCGGGATACATACAAGAGGCATACAATGCCACACGAATACAACAATATCATACATAAGAGCATCATCCGACTACGGATGAAAACACAAACAGAAACTCAAATGACATCCACCCTGCTAGTCCAGGCTGCCGACCTGGAAACCTATCCCCGGGTCGAAGAAGAAGCAGAAGAAGAACTCCAAAACAAGTAACATCGCTCTCGCGTCAAGATCATCGCATAACATGTACCTGCAACTGTTGTTGTAGTAATCTGTGAGCCACGAGGGCTCAGCAATCCCATTACCATGGGTATCAAGACTAGCAAAGCTTAATGGGTATGGAAAGGATAAGTGGTGAGTTTGCAGCAGCGTCTAAGGATATATGGTGGCTAACATACGCAAATAAGAGCGAGAAGAGAAGCAAACGGAACGACCGAGAAGCTAGAAGTGATCAACAAGTGATCCTGAAACTACTTACGTTCAAACATAACCCAAAACCGTGTTCACTTCCCAGACTCTGCCGAAAAGAGACCATCACGGCTACACATGCGGTTGATGCGTTTTAATTAAGTCAAGTGTCAAGTTCTCTACAACCGGACATTAACAAATTCCCATCTGCCCCATAACCGCGGGCATGGCTCTCGAAAGTTTATACCCTGTAGGCGCGTCCAACTTAGCCCATCACAAGCCCTCACGGTCAACGAAGGATATTCCTTCTCCCAGGAAGACCCGATCAGTCTCGGAATCCCGGTTTACAAGACATTTCGACAATGGTAAAACAAGACCAACAAAGCCGCCCGATGTGCCGACTAATCCCAATAGGAGTCGCACGTACCTCGTTCTCAGGGCACACCGAATAAGTTAAGCTACGAGTAAAACTAGCCCTCAAGTTTCCCTGAGGTGTCCCCACGGGTTGCTCGGTTCGGACCAACACTCGAAGGAGCACTGGCTCGGGGGGAGGGGGGGTTAAATAAATATGACCCTCGGGCTACGGAAACCCAAGGGAAAAAGGCTTAGGTAGGCAAATGGTAAAACCAAGGTTGGGCCTTGCCGGAGGAGTTTTATTCAAAGCGAACTGTCAAGGGGGTCCCATAAATCACCCAACCGCGTAAGGAACGCAAAATCAAGGAACATAACACCGGTGACGGAAACTAGGGCGGCAAGAGTAGAACAAAACACCAGGCATAAGGCCGAGCCTTCCACCCTTTACCAACTATATAGGTGCATCAATTAAATAAGAGATATTGTGATATCCCAACATAATTCTGTCCCTCATGGAGCAATCTTCAACTTCACCTGCAACTAACAACGCTATAAAAGGGGCTGAGCAAAGGCAGTAACATAGCCAAGCAACGGTTTGCTAGGAGGTGAAAAAGGTTAGAGGCTGACATGGCAATTTGGGAGGCTTGATCAACAAGAGATAGGTAGCGCAACAAAGCGATAGAACGAAGCAACTAGCATAGCAATGATAGTAGTGAGATCCAAGGTGACGGTCATCTTGCCTGAAATCCCACTAGGAAGAAGAACGAGTCCATGAAGAAGACGAACGGACGAAGACGAACCAAGCATAGAGGAACGAATCCTCGCGATCGCAATGAAATAGGAACTATCGAGAAGAAGCATAACCGGAAAGAAGCAAACAACATGGTAAACACACAACACATAAACATGACATGATGCCCAACCAAGTATGATGCATGTCCATTTTAAATAGGCATGGCATGGCAAAGTGCAACAAACAATACTACAAATTAAGTAGAGCTCAATATGCAACTCGTTGCATATTGACAAAACACCACATCCAAATATTTAGTTAACTCTCGTTTATGCTACTCACCAATATTAAATGTTATTAAACATGGCAAGAGATGAAGCATAATAAAACTACCTATCTAGGCAATTTTAAGCGAGGCCGGAAGCAATCAAACAACAATCCCGGTAAATCCCCACATGCATATTTCAAATTTTATACTGTTCTAACTAAACCACATTTTAGAGTTGTTAAACAGAAAAAGAAAGTGCGCCATGTTATTCTATGCATTTTTCTAGCCCATTTACATATAAAGAACATTTAAAACTGAGCTACGATTATTTAGTTATGAAATAAACCATTTTAGCATGTCATTTAAGCAAATTAATTCAAACAGCAAGTTAAGATGCACCAAGATGATCTACATGAAATTCTAATCAAGTTACATATAAAGTTCATTTAGTTCGGAGCTACGGCCTAGAAGATATGAATGAAACAAGTTAAACATGGCATTGATGCAAAAGACAGTCCAACATCAAGCAAACACTCTCAAAACAATAATGCAACAAGGTAATATGAAGCTACATGCAATTCTAAGCGAGTTTCATATAGAGCACAATCAAAACGGAGCAAAGGTTCAACACATACACATGAAACAAGTTTAAAGGATAAGCTGTCCAAAACAGCAACTAGGCATCTGGCAAGCATCAAAACAATATACTATAGCATCTCAACATGAAAACAAAAGGAATGTACATGATGTACATGTAAAACATGACAAAACATGAACACTGAGCTATCTCCAGAAGTCAATAGAACATGCTCAAAAGGTCATGGCAAGATTGCAAATAATAACAGTTTCACAGACTTGGCAGAAATCACTGGACATGACAGAAATAACATCAGCTTGCAATGTTTAGAGCTATCAAACAACATGCTACAGGAACTTATCGTGGCAAAAAAAGGCATGTCATGCTAACACTAAAGACAAAGAACAAAACTCCCTTACTGAATTTATTCCAAAGATCAACAGAAAACACGGTAGCATCCATACAAACATGGCAAGTGTTATGACAGATTCAGAAATGGCATGAACAATGATGAGTAGGCATGTTGGTGAGCCTGTAAAACTCATCACAGTGCAATACATGGCATGAAAAGGTGATCAACAGTAAGATACCATAATTATTAAGCTACACATGGCAAGAGCATGTTCATAGGGTGCATGGATCACTAGCAAAACTCATGGCAAAACTGAACTTAATGTTAACAGGTTGACAGCAACATTATTTAGAAAGTTTGGAGCATGATAACAACAAGATGCAGCAGGCCATAAATACAACCAAGGGCATGGATGGATAGATCATGACATGTATAACAAAACATCCTTAGTGAACATCTCCATATTATGCATAGAATGATATGTAGTAGCAGGTTTACCTAGCATCATGGTATAACAAATTCAGCCTAGCAAAATAGTAACAGCAAGTACCCTACTTCACGAGCTCAATGCACTCACCACAAGGCACACAAAAAATACATGGATTGCCCCTCTGTAAAGATGGCATGATGTATCTCAAATCTCATGTAGACATCAAGCTCATAGGATGCACACATAAAATGCAATGAAAAAGATAAATCACCAAGTTCTGTTAACAAACAGCAGTTAACACCACATAGCACTCTTGCAACAATGATAATGGCATCAATATGGACTCAAACAAGCATGGCATAATGGAACAAAATGAATAGCATCTCACAAAGAACACTTTGACATATCATACGCACAAAACGGAGTTACGAGCATGAAGTCATGGCATTTCAAACATGGGCACATATTGTCAATTTTCACGGACTTGGAAGAAAAATGCTCCTCGGGGAAAGTTGGATGGGGCGGTTCAGGGACGAGCAGATCCGGGACGGCGGGGGCGTTTGGATCACGGGGTGGATCTCGTCCACCCGCCGGATCCGAGGGCAAGGCGGCCAACGACAGCGGACGGAGGAGCGGCGGCGATGGTGAGGTCGCACAGCGGTGGGGCGGTAATCGGCCGGGGCGGAGGCCGGCGATGGAAGGGGGCAGCGAGGCCGAGGCTAGGCCGCGGGGCGGCATGGGGTCGTCGGCACGGCGGACTCCGGTGGTGCGCGGAGGCGCTGGACGGCTGCCGACGGGTGCTGGCGGGCGGCAGGGTCGCCCGCGAGCGGAGGTGGCTGCATGAGTGCGCGGGACGGCAGACGGGCCGCGGGGCCGGCGGCGCGCAAGACAGCGGCGGGGTCATGCGCGCGGGTAGGGAGGGCCCGATCCGGGCCCCGGTGGGCCACTGCGTGGGGACGGTGCGGGAGCGACGGGGCGCTGATGTGGCACGACGGGATTGGCCGGGAGGCGGCGGCTGGACATGTCCGGTGCGGTTGGACACGTCCGGTGGCGCGAGGAGGAACATTACTAGGGTTAGGGTAGGATTCATCCACGAATTTCGGGGGAGGGTGTGTTTATATAGGCATAGGGAGCTAGGAGTGTCCAAATGAGGTGCGGTTTTTGCCCACATGATCATGATCGAACGGCGAAGAGGATGGAGGGGTTTAGATGGGCTAGATGGGCTGTGTAAAAGGGTGCTGGGATGCAAGAGAAAAGGGGGTTTCGGTTAGCTCGGTTAACCGTTGGGGCATCAAACGACCTCCAAATGGAACGAAATTTGACGGGCGGTCTACCGGTGATATACCAAGGCCACTCGGCAAATCTCGGTCCATTCCGAGAACCTTTTTCTCCCGCTCACGAAACAAGGTCTGAGAGGTGCGACGGGCGCGTGCGAGTGTGTCTGGGCTCAGAACGGACAACGGAGAGAACCGGAGAAACCCGAACGGATGCAAGTTTTAAAAAACATGCAGATGAAATGCAGATGATGACATGGCAAAATGCAACACGCAAGCAAATGACATGGCAACAACGACGAATAGCTGGAAGACACCTGGCGCATCGGATCCGGGGCGTTACAAATAGATACCATGTTAGACAGGATTGAGGGGGATTGGTGGAATTTTCGTTGTATTGCTTGAGCCTCATGGGTATATATATATAGGAGTACATGATCTACTTGGAGTACAAGGCAAGCTAGAATATTTCCTAGTCTAACCTATGTTTCCTAATACAATCGCATTACTCAACATTGCACCATGGGGCCCCTTCGTCAACAGCCTACTTGATCCCCTACTTCGTTGACCCCACGCCTTGCCCGTTCTAGTCGAGCTGCTCTGCCTCGAGCGCTCGTGTTGACCCTCCTCGTTCGATCCAGCCAAGTCCCAACCCAACGCTGCTTCTTCGTCAGCCTGCGCTCCACGGCATGCTGCCTCACCAACCAGGCCGAAGCCCATGGGTGAGCAGCTCCTCCAGCCCCTCTCTTGTACATTGTTGGCCCAGCTAGATTCGGCCCACGTATGTTTTTTTCAGCGTCCGCAAATTTGTTCAATTATCCGGAGACTGCCTCTTTATAGAAAAAACCCTTGCACTTCATGCATTTAATATCTCACAAACCATGCGTCAGATTAAAATATTTCATATATGTAAAATACTTAGAATTTCATCTAGTTTAATAATATCCAACTTTCATCCATGTTAAAAATGATTAAACTTGTTGTTTGCGTTAATTTGCATAAATGACATGTTAAAATGGTTTATTATATAACTTAATAACCGTAGCTCCAAATTAAAAAAACTATATATGAAAATTATCTGGAATACGCATAGATTAACATGGTGCACTTTGTTTCCCTGTTTAACAACATTAAAAATATGCTTTTAGGCAGAACAATACCAATTTTGAAATACGCATGTGGGGATTTTCCGGAATTGTTGTTTGTTGTTTCCGGCCCCATTAAAATTACTTAGATAGGGTAGTTTAATTGTGTTGCACCTCTTGCCATGTTAAGAACATTTAAACTTGTTGGGTTCATAACAAGAGCTAACTAAATATTTGAATGTGGCATTTCATTAATATGCAACTCGTTGCATATTGAGCTCCACTTAATTTGTAGTGTTGTTTGTTTCACTTTTCCTTGCCATGAATATTTAAACCGTAGATGCATCACTTGTTTGTGCATCATGCCATGTTTATGCTTGTTTGTTTACCATTTTGTTTGCTTCTTTCCAGTGTTGCTTCTTAGTTCCGATAACGTTGCGGATTGTGAGGATTCGTTCGACTACGCATGTTCGTCTTCTTACGGACTCGTTCTTCTTCCTAGCAAGATTTCACACAAGATGATCATTACCCCTGATATCACTAATATCTTTGCTTGCTTGTTGTTTCGTTGCTATCGCTATGTCATGCTACCTACCACTTGTTTGTCACCCTCCTATATTGCCATGAAAGCCTCTAACCCCACCTTCCTAGGAAACCGTTGTTTGGATATGTTACTACTTGCTCAACCCCTCTTATAGCGTTGCTAGGTGCAGGCCCAGTGCAGTGCAGGTTGTTCCATGTTGGGATGTGGATATCATGGGATATCAAAATATCTCTTATTTAACTAATGCATCTATATACTTGGTTAAGGGTGGAAGGATTGTCCTTTTGCTGGGTGTTTTGTCCCACTCCTGCAGCCTTAGCTTCCGTCATACGATGTTATGTTTCTTGATTTTGGTTTCTAACATGGTCGGGGTTTTTGGGCCCCCCTTGACAGTTTTCTTTGAATAAAACTCTTCCAGCAAGGCCCAACTTTGGTTTTAGTATTTTTCCTAATAACAACTAAAATTGCATTCGGAGTAATGAACTCGAGGATTCTTAATCAACAACCCGAGCCAGTGCTCCTCATGAGTGTTGGTCCAAAATGGCAGTAGCTGGGGCCACCAACGGGTGTGCCAGCAAGAAACTCATGGCCTGCAACGAGATACACGTGGCTCCTATCAGGGTGTTGGCACGTCGGGAGGTCTTGCTAGTTTTATTTTACCGTTGTCGAAATATCATCTGCACCGGGATTCGAGCTTGATCGGGTTGTTCCGAGATGGAGATTTACGTCCGCAGATCATGAGAGTTTGTTATGGACTAAGTTAGGACACCCCTGCAGGGTTAAATCTTTTTGAGAGTCGTGCCCACGGTTATGTGGTAGATTGGAAATTTATAATATCTAGTTGTAGAGAACTTGACACTAAACTCGAATTAAAATACACCACCCGCGTGCGTAACCGTGACCGTCTCTTTTCAAGGGAGTCGGAGAAGAGAATACGGTGGGGTTATGTTTGACTCGTAAGTAGTTCAGGATCACTTAATGATCATTACTAGTTTGCGACTGTTATGCGTAGTCACTCTCCTTACTCTTGTACTTGTAAGTTAGCCACCATACAAATGCTTAGTGCTTGCTGCAACCTCACCACTTAACCATTCCATCCCAATTAAGCTTTGTTAGTCTTGATACCCATGGTAATGGGATTGCTGAGTCCTTGTGGCTCACATATTACAACAACAAAAGTTGTAGGTACTGTAATGTGATGGTCTGATGTGAGAGCAATGCATGTTTTCTTTTGGAGTTCTTATTCTGCTTCTTCTTCTTCGATCAAGGGATAGGTTCCGGGTCGGGAGCTTTGGATTAGCATGGTGGACGACATTCTTCTTTTTGGTTTGATTTCATCCATAGTCGGATCCTGCTCTTCTGTATGATTACTGATGTGTATTGTTGCATTATTGTATTCATGTGGTAGCTTGTGGCGAGTGTAAGCCTGTATCTGGTATTCGCATCTATTCAGTACATGGTATGTTATAATGATATCCACCTTGCTATGCACTCGGAATGCGGTTGTGCCCCGATCATGAATTCATCACGTGATTGGGATAGAATGGCATCTTGGGCTCTACAAGTTGGTATCAGAGCTTTATCGACCGCAGGAGCCCCCTTGATTGATTTAACCATTGTTGTTGTCGAGTCTAGAAAAAAACTACTTTTACTCTAGTTATATATCGGATAGTATGGATTCTTTCTACTCCTTACCCCCTTCGTCGCTCTGGTGAGGAATTGTGACCTAGGTCTTTTGATTCCACTACTCGTCTCACTCAATTTTTTTAGATCACATGGGTATTGTTGGAATTGTTGTGATATCAATGTGACTAGAATTCTTTCTTGGTGCCTCCCGATTGTATGGGTTGGACCCAGGGAGTTCAGCTCCAAGGTGTTTTCGTCACAATTGTTATCGTTTCAGTTCCGGAATATCACAAGACGCCGACATCAAAACACTTCCATACTTTTCATGGTGGAAAATAGTGTCGTGACTTATTCCCAGTACTGGAGGAGATAGCACGGATGATCTTCCATGACTAGTATCGTTGTGTTTATGAAGGTATGAGGTACACGAGTTTCCGAGATTTCTTAGTTATGTGTTGAACACATTCGGAAATTAGAGCATAGAATTCTGTTAGGAGTTGTATGATGATTTTTGCTCCGTGTAGCCGTGGGATCAGATTGCATAACCAAGAAGTTTCGGGAGTTCTCAGGTGGGAATTCAAGTAGTTACCCAGGATATATATCCAACAGATGCATGATATGAGATCGAGGTTCGACATCTAGTGGTTCGCCTGTCCACGGTCGTTTTTATAGTGGTATTGTTGTGTCTTAAGAGCCCCGTGTAGCTTTGCTATGGCTCAGGGACGCTTTGTATGTCATGTGCATAGCCTTGTACATGATGGTGATATATGATCGACCCTGTGTGGGCCCCACCACAAATATTTGGACGAAATCTCTATCATATGTTTGTTCCGGCTATTCTGCAAGCCAATTCTTGTTTTGTTTTGAGTTGTGGTATTCGAGTTGCTTCGAAGTCAAGTTTTGATTCCATACCTTTTCTAAGCGATGCTCTCATATTCCTATGTGAATGCTACTCCTTCTTGATCATCGAGATGGTCATGTCAATTCTTTTCCAACTGATGTGCTTCTCTTCAAGATGATCCTATCATTTTCCCCATTTGCAAGATCAATACTTAGTTTTCTCAATGGTGTCCATTTCATCCATCCCAAGTTGCCTTTATTTTTCCACCCTCCCACCCTTCTTCAAGAAGTCAAATTCTCAAATCATGTATCATTTTATTCGTGTGAAGTATCTTCATTCTTTTCCTTCAATATTCTTACCTGGTGATTCTCATGAAGAAGCTAAGGAAGCTTCATGTTCATTATTCTTCGTTCTTGTTTTCTTCTCCGGTGGACTAAATTCAAGCTTTCAGTGTTAGTCATATCCCTTTCCTCATTTCAAATCATCTCATGCCAGTGCACCTCTTAATCATTCACCTCTCACTATTCATTTGTTCCGTAGTGCTAAAGATATCTTAGAAGATTCCGGTTTCCATTCTTAATCCGTTCAAGCTATTTCGAGGTTGTTATCTCATTCAAGCCATTTAATCCTACTAGTGCAATCTCTCTTTCTAAGCAATCAATTCCAATGGTGTTTCTTTTGAGTGGGCCCTAACCCACAGGTCTTTACCAGGATCTTACCTAACTCTTCTAACTTTTTAGAGTTATTTTCAAATTCTTTTTAAAGTTTGACGTAAGAATGAATTCTCATCGGTCAAATGTCTCCTCCAAGTTCGCTTTCGAATTATTTTGACCGTCGGTTTAACCTTTACATTTTTCATTCTTCCGGAGTATCTCAAAATTCTTCAAGGTGTTCCTTGTCCCTTGACCCAACGAGGAGCAGGAGGAAATGACAAGCGGTTTTCAGTAAGGTATTCTCTGCAAGCACTGAAATTATCGGTAACAGATAGTTTTGTGATAAGGTAATTTGTAACGGGTAACAAGTACCAAAAGGAAATAAGGTGCAGCAAGGTGGCCCAATCCTTTGTTTAGCAAAAGATAAGCGTGGACAAATTCTTATATGAAGTAAAATGCTCCCAAGGACACATGGGAATTATCGTCAAGCTAGTTTTCATCACGCTCATATGATTCGCATTCGTTACTTTGATAATCTGATATGTGGGTGGACCGGTGCTTGGGTGCTGCCCTTCCTTGGACAAGCATCCCATTTATGATTAACTACTCTCACAAGCACCCGCAACTACGAAAGAAGAGTTAAGGTAAACCTAACCATAGCATGAAACATATGGATCCAAATCAACCCCTTAGGAAGCAACAATAAACTAGGGTTCAAGCTTCTGTCACTCTAGCAACCCATCATCTACTTATTACTTCCCAATGCCTTCCTCTAGGCCCAAACAATGGTGAAGTGTCATGTAGTCGACGTTCACATAACACCACTAGAGGAAAGACAACATACATCTCATCAAAATATCGAACGAATACCAAATTCACATGACTACTTATAGCAAGATTCTCCCATGTCCTGAGGAACAAACATAACTACTCACAAATCATATTCATGTTCATAATCAGAGGGGTATTAATATGCATATAGGATCTGAACATATGATCTTCCACCGAATAAACCAACTAGCATCAACTACAAGGAGTAATCGACACTACTAGCAACCCACAGGTACCAATCTGAGGCTTTGAGACAAAGATCAGATACAAGAGATGAACTAGGGTTTGAGAGTATATGGTGCTGGTGAAGATGTTGATGGAGGTTGACCCCCTCCCGATGAGAGGATTGATGGTGATGACGATGGTGATGATTTCCCCCTCCCAGAGGGATGTTTCCCTGACAGAACAGCTCTGCCGAAGCCATAGATTGGTTCCGCCAAGGTTCCGCCTTGTGGCGGCGGTGTTTCGTCCCGAATGCTTCCTCCTCATTTTCCCAAGGTGAAAGGCTTCATATAGCCAAAGATGGGCACTGGAGGCCTGCCAGGTGGCCCACGAGGCAGGGGGCGCGCCCCCACCCTCGTGGATGGTGGGTGGCCCCCCTCTGGTATTTTCTTCGCTCAGTATTTTTTATTAATTCCAAAAATAACTTCCGTGGAGTTTCAGGACTTTTGGAGTTGTACAGATTAGGTCTCTAATATTTTCTCCTTTTCCAGCCCAGAATTCCAGCTGTCGGCATTATCCCTCTTCGTGTAAACCTTGTAAAATAAGAGAGAAAAGGCATAAGTAATGTGACATAATGAGTAATAACAGCCCATAATGCAATAAATATCAATATCAAAGCATGATGCAAAATGGACGTATCAACTCCCCCAAGCTTAGACCTCGCTTGTCCTCAAGCGGAAGCCAATATCGGAAAATATGTCCACATGTTTAGAGATAGATGTGTCGATAAAAAAAATACGGACATGAGGGCATCATGATCATTCTTATAACAACATATATAAATATTGTCATATGATTTCTTATACTAAAGTAACAATCTATTCACAATGTCAAGTATGAATCAGAAACTTCATTGAAAACTAACAAACTAAAATCTCGGTAATTGAAGCAATTGCAATTTATCATAACATCGGAAAGAGTCAATATAAGGGCTTTCCAGCAAGTCCACATACACAACTATCATTTAGTCTTTCACAATTGCCAACACTCACGCAATACTTATGGGTGTGAAGTTTTAATCGGACACAGAGAAAGATAGGCACTTATAGTGTTGCCTCCCATCCTTTTACCTCAAGTGTAATGTAAACACTAATAGTTCATGCTAACTTACATCCAATTGGATATATATATCAGGATCTTGCCAACACAATGTGCTTGCCAAAGGATAAAATGTAAAATGGAAAGGTGAAGATCACCATGACCCTTGTATGAAGGTATAAGACAAAAATTAAAGATAGGCCCTTCGCAGAGGGAAGCAGAGGTTGTGATGTGCTTTTAGGGTTGGATGCACAAAATCTTAATGCAAGAGAACGTCACTTTATATTGCCACTTGTGATATGGACATTTATTATGTAGTCCGTCACTTTTATTTCTTCCACATCACAAGATCGTATAAAGCTTATTTTCTCCCACACTAATAAATCATACATATTTAAAGAGCAATTTTTATTGCTTACAACAATGACAACTTACTTGAAGGATCTTACTCAATCCATCGGTAGATATGGTGGACTCTTATGGAAAAACTGGGTCTAAGGATATTTGGAAGCACAAGTAGTATCTCTACTTGGTGCAAAGAATTTGTAAGATATCGGGATCCGGCAAAACCCTTAAGGTTCGAACTCTGGGGTGCGCACGAAGATCTTCTCCCTACTGCTACCTCTTGAGCACTGCGTTGGATTTCCCCGAAGAGGAGAGGATGATGTAGCAAAGTAGCGTAAGTATTTCCCTCAGTTTTTGAGAACCAAGGTATCAATCCAGTAGGAGACCACGCACAAGTCCCTCGTACCTGCACAAAACGATAGCTACTCGCAACCAACGCGATTAGGGGTTTTTAATCCCTTCACGGTCACTTACGAGAGTGAGATTTGATAGACATGATAAATAATATTTTTGGTATTTTTGATAGATAGATGCAAAGTGAAAAGTAAAAAGCAAAGTAAAAGCAAAGCAAGTAAATAAAGCGATAGAGATTGATATGATGAGAATAGACCCGGGGGCCATAGGTTTCACTAGTGGCTTCTCTCAAGAGCATAGATATTCTATGGTGGGTGCACAAATTAATGTTGAGCAATTGACAAAATTAAGCATAGTTATGAGTATATCTAGGTTATGATCATGTATATAGGCATCACGTCCGAGACAAGTAGATCGAAACGATTCTGCATCTACTACTATTACTCCACTCATTGACCGCTATCCAGCATGCATCTAGAGTATTAAGTTAAAAACAAAGTAACGCCTTAAGCAAGATGACATGATGTAGAGGGATAAATTCATGCAATATGATAAAAACCCCATCTTGTTATCCTCGATGGCAACAATACAATACGTGCCTTGCAACCCTTTCTGTCACTGGGTAAGGACACCACAAGATTGAACCCAAAGCTAAGCACTTCTCCCATTTCAAGAACTACCAATCTAGTTGGCCAAACCAAAAAGGATAATTCGAAGAGACTTGCAAAGATAACTCAATCATACATAAAAGAATTCAGAGAAGAATCAAATATTTTCCATAGATAATACTGGATCATAAACCCACAATTCATCGGTCTCAACAAACACACCGCAAAAATAAGATTACATCGAATACATCTCATCGGAGGGGCTATGGTGTTGATGTAGAAGCCCTCCATGGTGGATGCCCCCTCCGGCGGAGCTCCAAAACGGGCCCCAAGATGGGATCTCGTGGATACAGAAGGTTGCGGCCGTGGAATTAGGTTTTTGGCTCCTGTTCTAATCGTTTGGGGGTACGTAGGTATATATAGGAGGAAGGAGTACGTCGGTGGAGCGTCAGGGGGCCCACGAGGTAGGGGGCATGCCCAGGGGGCGCGCCCTCCACCCTCGTGACTGCCTCTGGCACTTCTTGGAGTAGGGTCCAAGTCTCCTGGATCACGTTCAGTGAGAAAATCACGTTCCCGAAGGTTTCATTCCGTTTGGACTCCGTTTGATATTCCGTTTCTTCGAAACACTGAAATAGGCAAAAAACAGCAATTCTGGGTTGGGCCTCCGGTTAATAGGTTAGTCCCAATAATCATATAAAAGTGGAAAATAAAACCTAATATAATCCAAAACAGTAGATAAAGTAGCATGGACCAATCAAAAATTATAGATACATTGGAGACGTATCAGGCATCCCCAAGCTTAATTCCTGCTCGTCCTCGAGTAGGTAAATGATAAAAAAGAATTTTTGATGCGGAGTGATACTTTGACATAATTTCAATGTAAATCTTCTTAATTGTGATATGAATATTCAGATCCGAAAGATTGAAGACAAAAGTTCATATTGACATAAAAAATAATAATACTTCAAGCATACTAATCAAAGCAATCATGTCTTCTCAAAATAACATGGCCAAAGAGGGTTATCCCTACAAAATCATATAGTCTGGCTATGCTCCATCTTCCCCACATAAAATATTTAAATCATACACAACCTCGATGACAAGCCAAGCAATTGTTTCGTACTTTAACATTCTCAAAACTTTATCAATCTTCACGCAATACATGAGCGTGAGCCATGGATATAGCACTATGTGGAATAGAATGGTGGTTGTGGAGAAGACAAAAAGAGGGAAGATAGTCTCACATCAACTAGGCATATCAACGGGCTATGGAGATGCCCATCAATAGATATCAATGTGAGTGAGTAGGGATTGCCATGCAACGGATGCCCTAGAGCTATAAGCATATGAAAGCTCAACAAAAGAAACTAAGTGGGTGTGCATCCAACTCGCTTTCTCATGAAGACCTAGGGCATTTTGAGGAAGCCCATCATTGGAATATACAAGCCAATTTCTATAATGAAAAATCCCCACTATTATTTGAAAGTGACAAAATGAGGGACTCTCTATCATGAAGATCTTGGTGCTATTTTGAAGCACAAGTGTGGTAAAAGGATAGTAGCATTGTCCCTTCTCTATTTTTCTCTCATTTTTTTTATTTGGGCCTTTCTCCTTTTTTTTATGGCATCTTTTTTCGTCCGGAGTCTCATCCCGACTTGTGGGGGAATCATAGTCTCCATCATCCTTACCTCACTTGGGACAATGCTCTAATAATGATGATCATCACACTTTTATTTTTCTTACAACTCAACAATTACAACTCGATACTTAGAACAAAGTATGACTCTATATGAATGCCTCCGGCGGTGTACTAGATATGCAATGAATCATGAGTGACATGTATGAGAGAATTATGAACGGTGTCTTTGCCACAAATACAATGTCTACTACATGATCATGCTAGCAATATGGCAATTATGGAGCGTGTCATAATAAACGGAACGGTGGAAAGTTGCATGGCAATATATCTTGGAATGGCTATGGAAATGCCATGATAGGTAGGTATGGTGGCTGTTTTGAGGAAGGTATATGGTGGGTGTATGATACCGGCGAAAAGTGTGCGGTATTAGAGAGGCTAGCAAAGGTGGAAGGATGGGAAAAGTGCGTATAATCCATGGACTCAACATTATTCATAAAGAACTCATATACTTGTTGCAAAAATCTAGAAGTTATCAAAGCAAAGTATTACGCGCATGCTCCTAGGGGGATAGATTGGTAGGAAAAGACCATTGCTCGTTCCCGACCGCCACTCATAAGGAAGACAATAAATAAATAAATCATGCTCCGAGTTCATCACATAATGGTTCACCATACGTGCATGCTACGGGAATCACAAACTTCAACACATGTATTCTTTAAATTCACAATTACTTAACTAGCATGACTTTAATATCACCATCTTCATATCTCAAAACAATTATCAAGAATCAAACTTATATTAGTATTCAACGCACTCAAAAGAAAGTTTCACATATCTTGAACACCAAGTATATTAACATTAAGCGAATTACCACGCTATTAACGACTCTCAAAATAATCTAAGTGAAGCATGAGAGATCAATAGTTTCTTTAAAACAAATCCACCACCATGCTCTAAAAGATATAAGTGAAGCACTAGAGCAAAAATTATCATGCTCAAAAGATATAAGTGAAGCACTATGAGCAAAACTATCAAGCTCAAAAGATATAAGTGAAGCACATAGAGTATTCTAACAAATTCTAATTCATGTATGGCTCTCTCAAAAAGTGTGTACAGCAAGGATGATTGTGGTAAACTAACAATCAAAGAAGCAAATAATACAAGACACTCCAAGCAAAACACATATCATCTGGTGAATAAAAATATAGCTCCAAGTAAATTACCGATGGAAGTGGACGAAAGAGGGGATGCCTTCCGGGGCATCCCCAAGCTTTGACTTTTTGGTGTCCTTGGATTATCTTGGGGGTGCCATGGGTATCCCCAAGCTTAGGCTCTTGCCACTCCTTGTTCCATAATCCATCAAAGAATTCACCCAAAACTTGAAAACTTCACAACACAAAACTCAACAGAAATCTCGTGAGATCCGTTAGAGAAAGAAAACAAAAGACTACTTCAAGGTACTGTAATGAACTCATTCTTTATTTATATTGGTGTTAAACCTACTGTATTCCAACTTCTCTATGGTTTATAAACTATTTTATTAGCCATAGATTCATCAAAATAAGCAAACAACACACGTAAAACAGAATCTATCAAAAACAGAACAGTCTGTAGCAATCTGTAACTAACGCAAACTTCTGGAACTCTAAAAATTCTACCAAAATAGGAAGTCCTGGAATTTTTTTTTATTGAACAGCAGAAAAATTAATCAATGCAAAATCACGTTCCTGTGATTTAACAAAATTATATTCGTGCTCGCAAAGTTTCTGATTTTCAGAAGAATCAAATCAACTATCATCGTAGGTTATCCTATAGGTTCTACTTGGCACAAACACTAATTAAAACATAAAACCACATGCAAACAGAAGGTAGATGGATTATTTATTCCTAAACAGAAACAAAAACAAAAAACACAAATAAAATTGGGATGCCACCCAACAAGCGCTATCGTTTAACGCCCCTAGCTAGGCATAAAAGCAAGGATAGATCTAGGTATTGCCATCTTTGGTAGGCAATCCATAAGTAGCTCTCATGATAGATTCATATGGTAATTTTATTTTCTTTCTAGGGAAGTGTTCCATGCCCTTCTTCAAGGTAAATTGGAATCTAATATTCCCTTCCTTCATATCAATAATTGCACCAATCGTTCTAAGGAAAGGTCTACCAAGAATAATAGGACATGAAGGATTGCAATATATATCAAGAACGATAAAATCTATGGGCACATAATTCCTATTTGCAACAATAAGAACATAATTAAACCTTCCCATAGGCTTTTTAATAGTGGAATCCGCAAGATGCAAGTTTAGAGAGCAATCATCGAAATCAAGGAAATCTAGCAAATCACATAAAGTTTTGGGAATAGTAGAGACACTAGCACCCAAATCACACAAAGCATGAAACTCATAATCTTTAATTTTTATTTTAATAGTAGGTTCCCACTCATCATAGAGTTTTCTAGGGTTAGAAACTTTCAACTCAAGTTTTTCTTCGTAAGATTGCATCAAGGCATCAACAATGTGTTTGGTAAAGGCCTTATTTTGACTATAAGCATGAGGAGAATCTAGCATGGATTGCAACAAGGAAATACAACCAATCAAAGAGCAATTTTCATAATTAAATTCCTTGAGATCCAAAATAGTGGGTTTAGCAACATCTAGATTTTTATTTCTTTCAATCCCACTTTCATCAATTTCATCATCAAGATCTAGAAACTCCGAATTCTTAGAACGCCTTCTAGGTAAAGGAAGATCATATTCAGTTTCATCAAGATTAATATTGCAAAACAAAGATTTAATGGGGGACACATCAATAACTTTTAGATCTTCATCTTGATTTTCATAGGAATTGGAAGAACACGCTTTAATAAAGGCATCTTTGGAAGCATGCATCCTAGCGGTTCTTTCCTTGCACTCATCAATGGAAATTCTCATAGCTTTGAGAGACTCATTGATATCATGCTTAGGAGGAATAGATCTAAGCTTTAAAGAATCAATTTCAAGAGAAATTCTATCAACGTTCCTAGCCAAATCATCAACTTTAAGCAATTTCTCTTCAAGCAAGGCATTAAAATTCTTTTCTGAATTCATAAACTCTTTAACACTACTCTCAAATTCAGAGGGCATCTTATTAAAATTTCCATAAGAGTTGTTGTAGGAATTTCCATAATTATTAGAAGGATTACTAGATAAGGCCTAGGATTAAAATTCCCTCTATAAGCATTGTTTCCGAAACTATTCCTACCAACAAAATTCACATCCATAGATTCATTATTATTCTCAAGCAAAGTAGATAAAGTCATATCATTGGGATCAAGAGGAGTATTTTTAGGAGCAAACATCTTCATAAGTTCATCAATCTTTTCACTCAAAACATTGATTTCTTCTATAGCATGCACTTTTTACTAGAAGATCTTTCGGTGTGCCATTGAGAATAATTAGCCATAATATTATCAAGCAATTTTATAGCATCTCCTAACGTAATTTCCATAAACGTGCCTCCCGAGGCCGAATCTAAAAGATTTCTAGAAGCAAAATTCAATCCGACATAAAAAATTTGTATGATCATCCATAAATTCAAACCATGAGTAGGGCAATTGCGAAGCATCAATTTCATTCTTTCCCAAGATTGGGAAACATGCTCATGATCAAGTTGTATAAAATTCATGATATCGTTCCTAAGAGTGATGATCTTAGCGGGAGGAAAATACTTAGAGATAAAAGCATATTTGCACTTGTTCCAAGAATGAATACTATTTTTAGGCAAAGACGAAAACCAAACTTTAGCATGATCTCTAAGTGAAAATGGAAATAACTTCAATTTGACAATATTGTTATCTTTATCTTTCTTCTTTTGCATATCACACAAATCAACAAAATTATTTAGATTAGTAGCGGCATCTTCACTAGGAAGGCCGGCGAATTGATATTTCATAACAAGATTTAGCAAAGCGGTATTGATTTCACAAGACTCATCATTATTAAGAGGAGCAATCGGAGTATTAAGGAAATCATTATTATTGGTATTCGATAAATCACACAATTTGGTATTATCTTGCGCCATGGCAACAAGTAATCTAACACACAAGAAAATAGAAAGGCAACGGGAAAAAGGCAAACGGGAAAGAGAGGAGGAGATTGGGAAAGAGAGGGCGAATAAAACGGCAAGGGTGAAGTGGGGGAGAGGAAAACGAGAGGCAAATGGCAAATAATGTAATGCGAGAGATAGGGATTGCGATGTGTACTTGGTATAGTTGACTTGCTTGCGTGAGCCTCCCCGGCAACGGCACCAGAAATTCTTCTTGCTACCTCTTGAGCACTGCGTTGGATTTCCCCGAAGAGGAGTGGATGATGCAGCAAAGTAGCGTAAGTATTTCCCTCAGTTTTTGAGAACCAAGGTATCAATCCAGTAGGAGACCACGCACAAGTACCTCGTACCTGCACAAAATGATAGCTACTCGCAACCAACGCGATTAGGGGTTGTAAATCCCTTCACGGTCACTTATGAGAGTGAGATCTGATAGAGATGATAAATAATATCTTTGGTATTTTTGATAGATAGATGCAAAGTAAAAAGTATAAAAGCAAAGTAAAAGCAAAGGAAGTAAATAAAGCGATAGAGATTGATATGATGAGAATAGACCCGGGGGCCATAGGTTTCACTAGTGGCTTCTCTCAAGAGCATAGATATTCTACGGTGGGTGAACAAATTACTATTGAGCAATTGACAGAATTGAGCATAGTTATGAGTATATCTAGGTTATGATCATGTATATAGGCATCACGTCCGAGACAAGTTGATCGAAATGATTCTGCATCTACTACTATTACTCCACTCATCGACCGCTATCCAACATGCATCTAGAGTATTAAGTTAAAAACAGAGTAATGCATTAAGCAAGATGACATGATGTAGAGGGATAAATTCATGCAATATGATAAAAACCCCATCTTGCTATCCTCGATGGCAACAATACAATACGTGCCTTGCAACCCTTTCTGTCACTGGGTAAGGACACCGCAAGATTGAACCCAAAGCTAAGCACTTCTCCAATTGCAAGAATTACCAATCTAGTTGGCCAAACCAAAAAGGATAATCCGAAGAGACTTGCAAAGATAACTCAATCATACATAAAAGAATTCAGAGAAGAATCATATATTTTCCATAGATAATACTGGATCATAAACCCACAATACATCAATCTCAACAAACACACCGCAAAAAGAAGATTACATCGAATAGATCTCCACAAGAGAGGGGGAGAACATTGTATTGATATCCAAAAAGAGAGAAGAAGCCATCTAGCTACTAGCTATGGACCCGAAGGTCTGAAGTAAACTACTCACACTTCATCGGAGGGGCTATGGTGTTGATGTAGAAGCCCTCCATGGTGGATGCCCCCTCCGACAGAGCTCCGAAACAGGCCCCAAGATGGGATCTCGTGGATACAGAAGGTTGTGGCGGTGGAATTAGGTTTTTGGCTCCTGTTCTGATTGTTTGGGGGTACGTAGGTATATATAGGAGGAAGGAGTACGTCGGTGGAGCGTCAAGGGGCCATGAGGTAGGGGGCGTGCCCAGGGGGTGCCCTCCACCCTCATGACTGCCTCTGGCACTTCTTGGAGTAGGGTCCAAGTCTCCTGGATCACGTTCGGTGAGAAAATCACGTTCCCGAAGGTTTCATTCCGTTTGGACTCCATTTGATATTCCGTTTCTTCGAAACACTGAAATAGGCAAAAAATAGCAATTCTGGGCTGGGCCTCCGGTTAATAGGTTAGTCCCAAAAATCATATAAAAGTGGAAAATAAAGCCCAATATAGTCCAAAACAGTAGATAAAGTAGCATGAAGCAATCAAAAATTATAGATATGTTGGAGACGTATCACCTACCGATTCACGCCGCAAAACCTCGCCGCGATTCTAAGCTAGCACGATGAACAACATAAGGGACACGAGATTTATACAGGTTCGGGCCACCGTCATGGTGTAATAATCTACTCCTGTGTGTGGTGTGGTGGATTGCCTCTGGGCTGATGATGAACAGTAGAGAGGAAGAACAGCCTCGCGAGGGGTGTTCTTGTGGTGGTGTGCTCGGAGAGGAATTGATCCGTCTCTTGGCTCTAGATGAGATGATCTCCTCTACTGTGGTGGCTATCTCTATTTATAGAGGCCCTGGTCCTCTTCCCAACTATTGAGCGGGAAGGGAGCCAACAACGGCCATTTTGAAAGAGGACAGCTAGTACAGGCTATCCTGACTAAAGGTGGTCTTCGACTGCCAAAGACTCTGGCGATGACGGTGTCTTGGGCTCCACCCTGACCTCCGTCCTGCCGCTCTGCTGGTCTTGGTCTTGTTGCAGCTATAAGGAAACCTTTGCTTGATGCCTCGGTACTCCGCTCCTGTGCTTGCCCCCTTTGCACCAAAGAGGAAACGAGGACACTGCGCAGGCTGGAGCCCGTCTAGCACCTGCCTGGTCTTGATCGTCATGGCTTGCGTCATGAGCACCTCACGAGGTACTCCTTTCCTTGATCTCCCCGCCTCCTCACGAGCCTGGCTGGTGAGGCTGCCCCTGAGAAGGCCTTGCGTTGTCCGCCCCGCGAGGCTTGACCCCTCGCGAGGGTCTTGAACTTGGGTTGATGAAGACGGATCGTACTGGGCCATTGGTTGAGCCACGCCGCAGGTAGCAGGCAGGCAAGTCTGGGGACCCCCATTCCCAGAACACCGACAGTAATCCCCAGGCCCAAGGTGCGCTCGGACTTGGCTTAGCAGCGAAGCCAAAGGGCAAGTGCGGAGCGCCGCAGGCCCCAACAGCCTTCGGCCTTGGTCGCCGCATGGCGGTTGATTGGACGTGGGCGTCTCCGCTTCCCCACGCTGCCTTGGCAACTGTCCGACTGACAAAAGGTTGGCCTCGGTTAGGCTTACCTTCATTGCTCTCATCCGCCTTGCTCTAGAGCCCCTTCCTTGCTCTCTTGCTTCCGAAATCTCCAGATCTGTTCCATCCTTCCCTTCTCAGTGAGCAATGGCGCCTCGCAAGACCACGGCCGAAGCCCTACTGGCTTGGTACTCGCCAGCCCTGGATCCCCCCAACATGATGGAGAAGAATCTCGCCGCTACGCGCCTGATGACGGCGGTGCAAGGCAGCGAAATGGGGGAGACCGGACTCCAGGCCGGTTCCGCCCAGCCGGAGGCTAAGGGGAGCACCTTCTGCCCCTTCTTCATGAGCACCGTCATCGCTGGCATGGTGCCTCCCTTCTTTGAGTTCTTCTACGCCGTCATCCGCCATTACAGGTTGTAGGCCCTTCATCTCCATCCCAACTCCGTTCTCCTTCTGTCAATTTTTGCCTACTACTGCGAGGCGCACGTTGTGGTGATGTCGTCCATGGCTTTGCTACGCCACTTCTTCTCCCTCCGAATCACAGGCAGCCATACCTCGGCGTCCGCTGGCTTCGTCACGTACTCCAAGGCCAACGCAATCTCGAAGATCGGGAAGAGGGTTGATGGCTTCTGGAGCAAGTGCGTCATGATGGATGCTGGATGCATCCACTCTCAGTTGGTATTGCCCATGGAGTATCCCCAGGCTAATGAGGTGTGGTCTTGTGTAAAGCTTGATGACCGACGGGCGAAGTCGGTGCTAGAGAAGATGAACGCCGACCTGAGGCCGGGCAACATGAAGGCGGCGAAGCTGACCGGGGCCACGCTCCTGAGGGAGTTACTGGCGTAGTGGGTGGCTCCACTTCAGGCACACTCGCATCTGATGTGGACGCTAGGGGGAATGTACAACGACCTTCACTTCAACTCGGCGGCCCTGGCCGATGAGGATCTGGTCGCAGCTCTCCGTTTCTTGGTTGGAGAGGACGTGGAAGGTCTAGGGGGCGCTCCTGTTCCCTGTTCCTTCGCGACAACTGGCAGCAGGTGGTGGACGCCATGTCCACCTTTGACGGGAGTGGTCTAGTGCCGGAGGTGCCTCCTGAGGGCCAGGAGGCTACAACGCCGGTGGAATTGTCTTCTGACGATTCCCGCGGAGGAGGAGAGGAAGACGAAGAAGAAGAGGAGTGCGACTCGGAGGCGAATGATGAGGGGACGGGGGAGACTTCTCCCCGGCACAGGGCCAGCATCCTCCGCACTCTGCCGGACGACGATGAGGCTGATGCCAGGTGAGAGGAAGAGGACCCGCCCGTGATCCCGGAGAAAGACAGGTCAGAGCTGATCTCCCGAGGGGCTACCCCTGTGAGGGCACCGCCTGAAGCCGCCTCCAGCCCTTCTGGTGCACCCTCTTCTACCTCTGGACCTCTCCATGCTGCTCCTTGGACCATGAGGCTTACAGGCTTCAAGCTTGGCAAGAGGTCGCCAGTCTATGCCGCGATTGACCAGTAAGTGCTCGAACTCCGTCTTGTTCGTGTTTTTGCTGCTGAGGATTGACGTTCTCCATCACTTGGTTAGGCCGCTGCTTGCAGCGAAGAAGTTGAAGGGGGACACGGCGGCTCCGCCTGGGGCAAGCTCATCCGCCGCAGCTGCGCCTTCGCCTGTGGGAAGGGGAGGCAGTGGAGCTTGCACCTCCCCTGCCTGATCATCCTCGCGAGGCTTGGAGGGGCGCTCTGACGAGGTGCCAGCCCCCGTGGCCTCGCTGACTCTGGAGATGCCGGCGGCTGATGCCGTTGCTGAGGTGGACAAGACTCGGGAGCTCCCAGTCTCCTAAGTCGTGATCACGTTGCCTCCTTCTCCTCCTTCACCACTGGTTCCGGACTCCTCTGCCTCCTCTACTGTCTTGGACTGTGCCTTTACTGAGCTGGGCCAGCTGAGAGAAGACCTCTAGGGCACCAACTCCCACCTGGTAGTCGGGCGCCTAGAGCTAGTCTCCGGCTGGGCTCACTCGGATGCCTCTGTCTGAGCGGCGCTGAGCCGGGCTGCGGCAGCTTCTGAGGAGGAGAAGCAAACCGCCACTCAGGCCGCAGCCGCCTGCGATGCGGCGCTGAAGAACGCCACAGTCGACCAGGACCGTTGCAAGGCGATGGAGGTCGACCTGAAGAGTCTACGTGATGAGCTCGCCAAGGAAGCTCGCGACCGCCAGGCGAAGGAGGAGGAGATGAAGGCTCGGGAGGACGACGTCGGGGACCGCGACGCCGAGCTGTCCGCTGAACGCGGCTGACTGAAGACGCTGGAGAAGAAGCTGAAGACAGAGAGGGCCGAGCTGGACGCCAAGGTGAAGGTCCTGGCCGAGGACCGCATGGCCTTCGCAGATCTTGAGGAGAGATCTCGGAAGGCGCTGAAGACGCTCTATGATGGTGGCTTGGAGAAGCCGCTGGCTGGGGCCAAGGATGGCCCCACCCAGCTGCTTCCCTTCTTGGTCGAAGCGCTTGAGGAAGTCGTAACCGGTGTCAACCCCATGGTCGAGGTTGAAGTTCGCGTCCTTTCTTCTGTGGCGCTGACGCATGTCCTCAACCACGTCTACCTTCGCGACCCTGGCGCCAACCTCGACGAGCTGCTAGAGCCTGTGGACACCGAGCACTCCGCCGCTGCTGCTGAAGCCGTGAAGGGCCGAGCGGAAGCCCTCCTGGTGAAGTTCTGCACCTTCGCCACTGCGCCCAAGGCAGGTACTGCTGATTCCGCGGCCTCGGGAGGTGGAGCTGACGGATGCAACATCACCACAGAGGCGGGGCTCCTGGCGAATGACGGCGCTGCCCAAGGGTTATCTTCTCGTGACTTCTTTCCTATTTCACCTTCTGCAATATGCACCGTGCCTCGTGGAGGCGTTTAAACTTGTGTTTGGTATCGTGAAGACAATTATGGTTTGTAATATTTGCTTATGGATTTGCTTCGAGATTTTGCGGTTTCCTTCCTATTTGCTTTCTGTTCTATGTCGGCAGGGCCCGGCCCCGCGCATACCTCAACCGCCGTTAGCCCCGACCGGATCACCAGGACGGAACCAAGGAGCGAGGGACTACGTGACAAGTTAGGCTCCTGAGTCGCGATGCTCAGGAGTCCCCCTTGACGCGCGAATAGCAAATAGGGAGGGAGTGTAGGGGTGGATCTTGCATTCTACGTCCGCAGGGCCTGGCCCCACGCATACCTCAACCGTCGTTAGCCTTGCGGAACTAAGGAGTGAGAGGCTACATGACCAGTTAGGCTCCTGAGTCGTGATGCTCAGGAGTCCCCCTTGACATTCAAACGATCTTCATACCATGGCTCCACTTGGGGAGGGACGCGCGACGACCAGGTCCGAGGGACCTGGCTGGGTGGCGTGCACTCGGGAGTGACCCGAGCGCAGCCCCCGTGTCCAGCCCCCTCATGTGACGCTCCCGAGGGGAGGTGTTGCGATGAGGCCAGACACTGAGCTTTGGGCTCCCTGAGGTTGATACGTTCATGGGCCACCCTCAGTTGTTTATCACCAGTGCGGAGCATAGCGCTTCTGTATGTGTACGGGCATAGCCGCTCCTCGGCAGTGTCATCAGCCAGCGCGGAGCATGGTGCTTCCACTGGTACGTGGGCGGAGGAGCCCCTCTGGGAGGAGCCCCTGGGGCGTGTACAGCCCCTCCCTGACGCGTGGCTTGCACGGCAGGGCTAGACGAGGTGTATCTGGGCACTCATGAGCCAGCACGGGACTCATGAGGCCCTAACTCAAGGCGAGTTGCACCTGGTCTTGAGCCTTGGGCAGCTGTGTGTTCCTGCGAGATGGTTAGATACAAATGCTCTACATCCTCAGGTCCCGGCCCTCAAGCGAGCTCAGCCGCCGCTGGTATGCCAGGTCGTGATGCCGTGGACAAGGCCAGGGGTGAGGGCTGGAGAGCCAGTAGGAGCTCCTGAGTCGCGATGCTCAGGTGCCCCCCTTTTAACGTGCAAGCGATTTGCATGAGGGAGAGAAGGCCCGTGGTAGGCGGCAGATGATAATCATAGGCAGGTTAAGCATGAGAGGCAAATCAGCTTAGATAAAAGCAGGAGGGAAACACGCCACTGGGTCAGGCCCGAGGAGCTTGGGGATGATGCAGCCCGAGGGGCGCCCCCAGCAAGGTAAACTAAAGACATAAGCAAAAGGGATACATGCCGCAGGGATAGACCCACGCGACCTGGGAATGATGCAGCCCTAAGGGCGCTCCCAGCTGAAATGAACTCGAAAGATGTCACCTGATACCATTGCAGAGGATGCCCTGGAGTAGCTGAAGACGCATGGTGAGGAGGCCAATCCTCACGAGCCACCGGAACCCTGAGCCTCGGGAGGCTCTGGGGGTCCAAGCGGTTCCTCGAGGACAATCTCCATCTCCGCTAGGACCGCGTGGTGTCTGGCCTCCTGAGTTGCCAGAATGCTCTGCAGATGGCGCTGGTGAGTGGCAGCCGCGTTCGGCAGGCCGAAAGGCATGCGAACATAGCTGTGGGGTGGACCCTCGCAACATCCCACGCGTGAAGGCCAGAGGCGCTCCTGAGATGCGGCTCGGTTGAGCCCTGTGTAGTCAATGCAGATGCGCAGCCTGCCATCCTCGCCTGGATGGGGAGCTATGCCAGGTAAACAGCGATCACCGCGTTTGACTCTTGATTCCTGCAGCTCTTGAGTGGTCTTGGTGATGAACTCCTGAGGGTTGGGCCTTCCTTTCCCCATGCCTTCCTGAGGGAAACATGCTGCAAAGCATGCCTCCAAGTGGTGCCCGAGCGCCTCCCTCGTGATCTTGGAAAAGTCTGAGGCCTTCCAGAAGAGAGCCCCCAATCCCTGCCCGAGGAGGGCGTCGTGCGCGCCTTCCGATGCGATGGAAGGAGGCGCCCCTTGCACGGGCGCAGATCCTGACGCGGCGCCTCTGGAGATGCTAACCTCCTTAGGGCTTAGGCCTTGAGCTGGGCGATGTCTTCTTCTTCTTGGGAACTGCCTTAGTAGGGTTCTCGCCCCTGCTGTCTGGGTCCTCGATCGATGCAGCTTGGAAGGTGCGCTCGACGGAGCACACCGCATCCTTCTCTTCGCAGGGGACTCTGATGATTCTGCCACTTCCCGGCATATTGAGGACATTGTAGCCATGGTGGGTCACTACCATGAACTTGGCCAGGGCTGGATACCCGAGGATGGCATTGTATGGCAAGCGAATGTGGGCAACGTCAAAGTCGATGAGCTCGGTGTGGTAGTTCTTGCGCTCTCTGAAAGTGACAGGAAGGCAAACCTACCTTATCGGAGTGGTGGATCCACCAGTAACTCCTAGAAAGGCTTGGTTGGCTAAAGTTGATCATATGGCACTTGAAGGTAGTTGAACGTCTCGACGGACAGAATGTTGAGTCCTGCGGCGCCAGCGATGAAGGTCCTGGTAACTTGCACATTGCTGATGACTGGGGAACAAAGCATTGGGAGGATGCTGGCTGTGGCCGCACACTTGAGTTGATCTGCCGAGCAGAAAGTGATGGCGCACATGGACCACCTGAGCGGGCGCATGGCCTCGAGCCTGGGGAGGACTGCATTCACCTCGCGAGAAAACTACTTGAAGATGTGCTGAGAGGCTGGGGCCTGGGCACCGCCCACGATGCAAGCGATAGCACGTGGCTCCTGGAAGCCCCCAGCCTCCTCGAGTAGCTTGTGAAGGTACAAGCGATTTGTTGCATGACAAGCTATCTCAACCGCTTTTGCCCAAAAGTGTTTCGGCGTCTTGTACTCATCAAGCATCATTCTCGCCATTTCAATGAGCATCCGGTTCTTCCTCTCAACAACTCCGTTTTGTTGAGGTGTGTATGTAGCCGAGAACTTGTGTGAAATCCCTTCTTTGTCAAGAAATGTGTCTACATTTGCGTTCTTGAACTCCGTTCCGTTGTCGCTGCGAACCTTCTTGATCTTCACTTCAAATTGATTTTGGGCCTTCCTAGTGAAGTTTTTGAAGATCTTTTGGACCTGCGATTTATCATCGAGAAAGAACACCCACGTAAATCTTGAAAAATCATCAACTATAACTAGACCAAAAGAATTTCCACCGAGACTCTTGTAAGAGTTGGGACCAAAAAGATCCATGTGAAGTAGCTCGAGTGGCCTCCTTGTGGTCATGATGTTCTTCACGGGATGCCTTCCTCCAACCTGTTTACCTGCCTGACAAGCGCTGCAAAGTCTATCCTTATCAAATATGACATCGTTAACTCCAAGGATATGATTTCTTTTAATAAGCTTGTCAAGGTTTTGCATACCAACATGACCTAATCGTCTATGCCATAACCAACCTTTTGAGGATTTAGCAATGAAGCAAGTTTTAGGTTGAGCCTTTTTAGTGAAATCAACAATGTATAGATCACCTCTACGCACACTGGTAAAGACCATTTTATGATTGTCTCGGCGAAACACTTGGCAATCTACTTCAGTAAATAGAACATTGAAACCGAAATCAGCAAGTCTAGATACTGAAAATAAGTTGTATCCAAGAGATTCAACGAGCATGACATTTTGTATGGAGCTATCATGTGATATGGACACCTTACCGAGGCCAACCACCTTACCTTTTGAGTTGTCACCGAAAGTGACATACTTTCGAGGACTATCATTATCAGCAAGCTCACGAAACATGTCTTTATCTCCGGTCATGTGATCGGTACATCCACTATCAAGAACCCATTCCTTTCCTCCTGACATATATCCCCGAAGATTTGCCATAAGACCAAAGTGTCTCATTGCATCATCAAGATCGAAGTCACTATCATCATCCTCACCATAGTATCCATGTTCAACATCGTCGTGTGGTGGATCAAGTCATAGAGAGCGTGATTCATTAGAATGAGTTTGACAATGATCTTGTTTATGAATTTTTATAGCTTCAGAAATAATATCACTAATAATACCAACATTTCCTTTGGCACGCATAAGGTTTGTAAGCTCAAATAGATGATCACCAAACATAGGATCGCTAGTATTCGTCTTACTCAAAGAAATAGACTTATGAAGAATTTCATCAAGATTTTTCAAGGAATAATCTGGAAATCGTTCCTCAAGAAATTTCCATATAGTGTAGGCACACTTAAAAGTAGGCAAACATCCAATCAAGTTTCTAGGCAATCCTCTAATGATCAGTTCGGCAGTTCTAAGATTCCTAATCATTTCAATTGACTCATCATGGGTAGGATGCATAGGATCAACATAAGGTGCACAAGGGCTAGCAATGTACTTGTTCAAATGATATTGATTGAAAATTACAAGCATCTCATTTTTCCACTCATGAAAATACTCTCCATCAAGAATAGGTACTCTATGTCTAAGACTCCCCAAAGTAGACTCATCCATCTTCCTCCAATGGTGATTAAGCCAAGGCAATGGAGACCAATGCTCTGATACCACTTGTAGGACCTTGAGAAGAGGTGTCTAGAGGGGGGGGTGATTAGACACTAAGTACCAAAGTTGTAGTTTTTAAGTTTCCTTAAATTTAAGTGGAGATTAGGCTCAATTTTAACATTCACAATACATATCAAGCAAGCATGCAAGAGTATATGGGCAGCAGAAAGTAAAGCATGCAACTTGCAAGAATGTAAAGGGAAGGGTTTGGAGGATTCAAACGCAATTGGAGACACGGATGTTTTTGGCATGGTTCCCATAGGTGGTGCTATCGTACATCCATGTTGATGGAGACTTCAACCCATGAAGGGTAACGGTTGCGCTAGTCCACAGAGGGCTCCACCCACGAAGGGTCCACGAAGAAGCAACCTTGTCTATCCCACCATGGCCGTCGCCCATGAAGGACTTGCCTCACTAGCTGTAGATCTTCACGAAGTAGGCGATCTCCTTGCGCTTACAAACTCCTTGGTTCAACTCCACAATCTTGTCGGAGGCTCCCAAGTGACACCTAGCCAATCTAGGAGACACCACTCTCCAGGAAGTAACAAATGGTGCATTGATGATGAAATCCTTGCTCTTGTGCTTCAAATGATAGTTTCCCCAACACTCAACTCTCTCTCATAGGATTTGGATCTGGTGGAAAGAAGATTTGAGTGGAAAGCAACTTGGGGAAGGCTAGAGATCAAGATTCATATGGTAGGAATGGAATATCTTGGCCTCAACACATGAGTAGGTAGTTCTCTCTCAGAAATGTATGCTGGAATTGTAGGTTCAGTCTGATGGCTCTCTCCACGAATGAAGAGGAGGTGGAGGGGTATATATAGCCTCCACACAAAATCTAACCGCTACACACAATCTACCAAACTCGGTGGGACCGAATTGTTAAACTCGGTCAGACCGATTTAGCAAATAATGTGACCGTTAGGGTTTTCGGTGGGACCGAAATGCAACTCGGTGAGACCGATTCGGTTAGGGTTAGGGCATAACGTAATCTCGGTAAGACCGATTACACAAACTCGGTGAGACCGATTTTGGTAATAAGCTTTCCAGAGAGTTGTTCAGGCAAACTTGGTTTGACCGATTACACAAACTCGGTAAGACCGATTTTGGTAATGAGTCAACCAGAAAGTTTGCAATGTAATCTCGGTAGTACCGATTGCTCAAACTCGGTGAGACCGATTTTGGTAAATGGACATACACAGAGAGATTACAATCCCATCTCGGTGAGACCGAGATCCCTATCGGTAAGACCGATTTGCTTAGGGTTTGTGGCAGTGGTTATGACTTTTGGAATCGGTGGCACCGGATAGGAAGAATTGGTGTGACCGATTTTGGCTTTAGGTTTAAGTCATTTGTGGAAGTGAGAAAGTAGCTGAGGGTTTTGGAGCATATCACTAAGCACATGAAGCAAGAGGCTCATTAAGCAACACCTCATCCCTCCTTGATAGTATTGGCTTTTCCTATAGACTCAATGTGATCTTGGACCACTAAAATATGAAATGAAGAGTCTTGAGCTTGAAGCTTGAGCCAATCCTTTGTCCTTAGCATCTTGAAGGAGTTCCCACATCCTTTAGTCCATGCCACTCCATTGTTGAACTTATCTGAAACATACTAGATAAAAGTGTTAGTCCAACAAGAGATATGTTGACATTAATTACCAAAAACACCAGCCTCGACACTTATCCTGATACATTGGGCATCACATGTGAGTTCTCTCCTCCATACACACCTCAGTAGAACGGCATCATGGAGCAAAAGAACAGAACCCTCATTGAGATGGCTCGCACGATGCTTGATGAATACAAGACTCCAAGGAAGTTCTGGCCTGAAGCCATTGATACTGCTTGCCACATCATCAACAGAGTTTATCTTCATAAGTTTTTCAAGAAGACATCCTATGAACTCCTGACTAGTAAGAAGCCAAACATCAGCTATTTCAAGGTCTTTGGTGCTAGGTGCTGGATCAAGCATCTGCACACTTCAAAATTTTCATCAAAAGCACATGAAGATTTTATGCTTGGTTATGAAAAGGATTCGCGCACCTATAGAGTCTCCAACCTCTTTCACTATAAAGTGGTTTAAACTGTAGATGTGCGGTTTGATGAGACTAACGGCTCGCAAAGAGAGCACCTGCCAAATGTTCTAGATGAAGCTACACCTAGTGAATCTATCAAGCTAATGGGTACTGGAGAAATCATACCCACCGAGGAGCAGGCTGAAGAGGAAATCATCATTTGTGCACCTAATCAACATGAATACAATGCTCAGCCTGAAGCCAATGCTGAAGATGAAGCCAACAATTAGCAAGGGAAAAATCTTCATCCAGTTCATCATCGGGTTGCAAATGAAGTCCAAATTGAGAAGATCATTGATAGTATAGATGCACTGATACATCTCCAACATATCTATAATTTTTGATTGTTCCATGCTATTATATTGCCCGTTTTGGATGTTTATGGGCTTTACTTTACACATTTATATCATTTTTGAGACTAACTTACTAACCGGAGGAATATCAAACGGAGTCCAAATGGAATGAAACCTTCGGGAGCGTGATTTTTGGAACAAACGTGATCCACATGACTTGGAGTGCAAGTCAAGAAGCAGCCGAGGCGGCCACGAGGGTGGAGGGCGTGCCCACCCCTACAGGGCGCGCCCCTCTATCTCATGGGCCCCTCGAGCGGCCACCGACGTACTTCTTCCTCCTATATATACCCACGTACCCTGAAAACATCAGGGGAGCCAACGAAAACCTAGTTCCACCGCTGTAACCTTCTGTATCCGCGAGATCCCATCTTGGAGCCTTCGCTGATGCTCCACCGGAGGGGGAATCGGCCAAGGAGGGCTTCTACATCAACAACATAGCCCCTCTGATGAGTTGTGAGTAGTTTACCACAGACCTTCGGGTCCATAGTTATTAGCTAGATGGCTTCTTATCTCTTTTTGGATCTCAATACCATGTTCTCCTCGATCTTCTTGGAGATCTATTCGATGTAACTCTTTTTGCGGTGTGTTTGTCGAGATCCGATGAATTGTGGGTTTATGATCAAGTTTATCTATGAGAAATATTTGAATCTCCTCTGAATTCTTTTATGTATGATTAAGTTATCTTTGCAAGTCTCTTCGAATTATCAGTTTGGTTTGGGATACTAGATTGATCTTTCTTGCAATGGGAGAAGTGCTTAGCTTTGGGTTCAATCTTGCGGTGTCCTTTCCCAGTGATAGCAGGGGCAGCAAGGCACGTATTGTATTATTGCCATCAAGGATAAAAAGATGGGGTTTATATCATATTGCATGAGTTTATCCCTCTACATCATCTCATCTTTCTTAATGCGTTACTCTTTTCTTTATGAACTTAATACTCTAGATGCATGCTGGATAGTGGTCGATGTGTGGAGTAATAGTAGTAGATGCAGGCAGGAGTCGGTCTACTTGTCACGGACGTGATGCCTATATACATGATCATGCCTAGATAATCTCATAATTATTTTCTTTTCTATCAATTGCTCAACAGTAATTTGTTCACCCACCGTAATACTTATGCTATCTTGAGAGAAGCCACTAGTGAAACCTATGGCCCACGAGTCTATCTTTTATCATATAAGCTTTCAATCTGCTTTTATTTGCATCTTTACTTTTCCAGTCTATATTATAAGATACCAAAAATAAATTTATCTTATCATACTATCTCTATCAGATCTCACTTTTGCAAGTGGCCGTGAAGGGATTGACAACCCCTTTATTGTGTTGGTTGCGAGTTCTTTGTTTGTTTGTGTAGGTGCGTGGGACTTTTGAGGAGCCTCCTACTGGACTGATACCTTGGTTCTCAAAAACTGAGGGAAATACTTACGCTACTATTGCTGCATCACCCTTTCCTCTTCAAGGAAAACCAACACAAGCTCGATACGTAGCAAGAAGGATTTCTGGCGCCATTGCCGGGGAGGTCTTCGCTCAAGTCAAGATGTACCAAGTACCCATCACAAACTCATCTCCCTCGCATTTACATTATTTTCCATTTGCCTCTCGTTTTCCTCCCCCC
>NC_041391.1:290635111-290715670 GCF_002162155.2 Triticum dicoccoides
CGACCTCTCTTTCCCAATCTTCTCTCTCTTTCATTTTCCTTTTTCTGTTTGCTTGTGTGTTGGATTACTTGTCGTGATGGCGCAAGATAATACCAAATTGTGTGATTTCTCCAATACCAATAATAATGATTTCCTTAGTACTCCGATTGCTCCTCTTAATGATGTTGAGTCTTGCGAAATCAACACTGCTTTGCTGAATCTTGTTATGAAAGATCAATTCGCCGGCCTTCCTAGTGAAGATGTCGCTACTCATCTGAACAACTTTGTTGATTTGTGTGATATGCAAAATAAGAAAGATACGGATAACGATATTGTTAAATTGAAGTTATTTCCGTTTTCACTTAGAGATCGTGCTAAAGTTTGGTTTTCGTCTTTGCCTAAAAATAGTATTGATACTTGGAACAAGTGCAAAGATGCTTTTATCTCTAAATATTTTCCTCCCACTAAGATCATCACTCTTAGGAACGATATTATGAATTTTAAACAACTTGATCAGGAGCATGTTGCCCAATCTTGGGAAAGAATGAAATTAATGATTCGCAATTGCCCTACTCATGATTTGAATTTATGGATGATCATACAAAAATTTTATGCCGTATTGAATTTTACTTCTAGAAATCTTTTAGATTCGGCCGCGGGAGGCACGTTTATGGAAATCACTTTAGGAGATGCTACGAAACTTGTTGATAATATTATTGCTAATTATTCTCAATGGCACAACGAAAGATCTACTAGTAAAAAAGTGCATGCTATAGAAAAAATCAACGTTTTGAGTGGAAAGATGGATGAACTTATGAAATTGTTTGCTACTAAGAATACTCCTCTTGATCCCAATGATATGCCTTCGTCTACTTTGATTGAGAATAATAATGAATCTATGGATCTGAATTTTGTTGGTAGGAATAGTTTTGGAAACAATGCTTATAGAGGAAACTTTAATCCTAGACCGTTCCCTAGTAATTCCTCTAATAATTATGGAAATTTCTACATTTAATAAGTTGCCCTCTGATTTTGAGAATAGTGTAAAATAATTTATGATCTCTCAAAAAATTTTAATGCTTTGCTTGAAGAAAAAATGCTCAAAGTTGATGATTTGGCTAGGAACATTGATAGACTTTCGCTTGATGTTGATTCTTTGAAACTTAGACTTCTCCTAAGCATGATATCAATGAGTCTCCCAAAGCAATGAGAATTTCCATTGATGAGTGCAAAGAAAGAACCGCTAGATTGCGTGCTAAGAAAGATTGCTTTGTAAAGGCGTGTTCTTCTAGTTTCCATGAAAATAATGATGAAGATCTTAAAGTTATTGACGTGTCCCCTGTTAGATCTTTGTTTTGCATTATGAATCTTAATAATGATGGGACTGGAGATGAGTCAACTTTAGTTAAAAGGCGTCCCAATGGTTCAGAGTTTTTAGATCTTGATGCTAAATTTGGTAAAAGTGGGATTGAAGAGGTCAAGACTTTAAATAGCATTGATCCCACTATCTTGGATTTTAAGGATTTTAATTATGATAATTGTTCTTTAGAAGGTTGTATTTCCTTGTTGCAATCCGCTATGAATTCTCCTCATGCTTATAGTCAAAATAAAGCTTTTACCAAACATATCGTTGATGCCTTGATGCAATCTTTTCATGAAAAACTTAATTTGGAAGTTTTCATACCTAGAAAACTTAATGATGAGTGGGAACCTACTATAAAGATTAAAATTAAAAATCATGAGTGTTATGCTTTATGTGATTTGGGTGCTAGTGTTTCCACGATTCCGAAAACTTTATGTGATATTCTAGGTTTCCATGATCTTGATGATTGCTCTTTAAATTTGCACCTTGTAGATTCCACCATTAAAAAGCCAATGGGAAGGATCAATAATGTTCTCATTGTTGCAAATAGAAAATTTGGTGTCCGTAAATTTTATCGTTCTTGATATAGATTGCAATCTTTCATGTCCTATTATTCTTGGTAGACCTTTCCTTAGAACGATTGGCGCGATTATTGATATGAAGGAAGGGAATATTAGATTCCAATTCCCATTAAGGAAAGGCATGGAGAACTTTCCAAGAAAGAAAATTAAATTACCTTATGAATCTATCATGCGAGCTACTTATGAATAAAGTGCCAAAGATGGCACTACTTAGATCTATCCTCGCTTTTATGCCTAGCTAGGGGCGTTAAACGATAGCGCTAGTTGGGAGGCAACCCAATTTTGTTTGTGTTTTTTGTTTTTGTTTCTGTTTAGTAATAAATTTTGCATCTACCTTCTTTTTAGAAGTGTTTATATGTTTTAATTAGTGTTTGTGCCAAGTAGAACCTATAGGATAACCTACGGTGATAATTAATTTGATTCTGCTGAAAAACAGAAACTTTGCGCGCACGAAATTAGTTTTGTTAAATCACAGAAACGTGATTTTGTGTTGATTATTTTTGCTGTAGATCAATAGACTAATTTTCCAGGACTTCCTATTTTTTAGGATTTTAAGTGTTCCATAAGTATTCGTGAGTTGCAGATTGCTACAGACTGTTCTGTTTTTGACAGATTCTGCCTTTCGTGTGTTGTTTGCTTATTTTGATGCATCTATGGCTAGTATTAAGTGGTATGAACCATAGAGAACTTGAAATAAAGTAGGTTTAACACCAATATAAATAAATAATGAGTTCATTACAGTACCTTATGTGGTAGTTTAGCTTTCTTTCACTAACGGAGCTTATGAGATTTCCTATTGAGTTTTGTGTTGTGAAGTTATCAAGTTTTCGGTAAAGATATGATGGACTATGGAATAAGGAGTGGAAAAAGCCTAAGCTTGGGGATGCCCATGGCACCCCAAGATATTCAAGAATAGCCAAAAGCCTAAGATTGGGGATGCCCCGGAAAGCATCCCCTCTTTCGTCTTCATTCATTGGTAACTTTACTTGGAGCTATATGTTTATTCGCCACATGATATGTGTTTTGCTTGGAGCATCTTGTATGATATTAGTCTTTGCTTTTTAGTTTACCACAATCATCCTGGCTGTACACACCTTTTGGGAGAAGCCCACTTGATTAGAATTTACTAGAATACTCTATGTGCTTCACTTATATCTTTGAGCTAGATAGTATTTGCTCTAGTGCTTCACTTATATTTTTTAGAGCACGACGGTGGCTTAATTTTGAAGAAATTGTTGATCTCTCATGCTTCACTTATATTATTTTGAGAGTCTTTTAGAACAGCGTGGTATTTGCTATGGTTATAAATTTGGTCCTACAATGATGAGCATCCAAGTTCGGTATAATAAAAACTATCATAGAAAGTGCATAAAACACTAGGATTAATTTGATGCTTGATAATTGTTTTGAGATATAGAGGTAGTAATGTTAGAGTCATGCTAGTGGGTAATTATGAAATTGAGAAATACTTGTGTTGAAGTTGGCAAGTCTCGTAGCATGCACGTATGGTAAAAGTTGTGTGACAAATTTGTTGCATGAGGTGCTCTTTTAATTGTCTTTCTTATGAGTGGAGGTCGGGATCGCGCGATGGTTAACTCCTACCAACCCCGTAGTAGTACTTTGCTTCGAGGGCAAGTAGACTTTTGCAATAAGTATATGAGTTCTTTATGACTAATGTGAGTCCATGGATATACGCACACTCACCCTTCCACTTTGCTAGCCTCTATTATACCACGCAACTTTCGCCGGTATCATGCACCCATTATTTACCTTCCTCAAAACAGCCACCATACCTACCTATTATGGCATTTCCATAGCCATTCTGAGATATATTGCCATGCAACTTTCCACCATTCCATTATTATGACACACTCCATCATTGTCATATTGCTCTTTGCATGATCATGTAGTTGACATCGTATTTGTGGCAAAGCCACCTTCATAATTTCCATACATGTCGCTCTTGATTCATTGCATATCCCGGTACACCGCCGGAGGCATTCATATAGAGTCATATCTTGTTCTAGTTTTGAGTTGTAATTTTTGAGTTTTAAATCAATAAATGTGTGATGATCTTCATTATTAGACCATTGTCCCAGTGAGGAAAGGATGATGGAGACTATGATTCCCCCACAAGTCGGGATGAGACTTCAGACTTTATAAAAAAAAGGAAAGAAAAAAAAAGAAAGGCCAAAAAGAAAAAAAGAAAGGCCAAAGAAAAAAAAGAGAGAAAAAATAAAATAAAAAAAGAGAGATGAGAGAAAAAGAGAGAAGGGACAATGCTACTATCCTTTTTTACCACACTTTTGCTTCAAAGTAGCACCATGATCTTCATGATAGAGAGTCTCCTATGTTGTCACTTTCATATATTAAGTGGGAATTTTTCATTATAGAACTTGGCTTGTATATTCCAATGATGGGCTTCCTCAAAATGCCCTAGGTCTTCGTGAGCAAGCAAGTTGGATGCACACCCACTTAGTTTCTTTTGTTGAGCTTTCATATATTTATAGCTCTAGTGCATCCGTTGCATGGCAATCCCTACTCACTCACATTGATATCTATTGATGGGCATCTCCGTAGCCTGTTGATACGCCTAGTTGATGTGAGACTATCTTCTCCCTTTTTGTCCTCACAACCACCAACATATACCACCATAGTGCATGTCCATGGCTTGCGCTCATGTATTGCATAAGAGTTGAAAAAAGCTGAAGCGCGTTAAAAAGTATGAACCAATTGCTTGGCTGAAACTGGGGTTGTGCATGATGGGAGTATTTTGTGTAATGAAAATGAAGCATGGCCTAACTATATGATTTTGTAGGGATAAGCTTTCTTTGGCTATGCTATTTTGATAGGACATGATTATTTGCTAGTATGCTTCAAAGCATTACTATTTTTATGTTTTATAAGCTTTTATCTTGAATCATTTGGATCTGAACAATCATGCCAGAATAAAGAAAATTACATTGATAATTATGCTAGGTAGCATTCCACATCAAAAATTCTATTTTTATCATTTACCTACTCGAGGACAAGCAGGAATTAAACTTGGGGATGCTTGATATGTCTCCAACGTATCTATATTTGATTGTTCCATGCTATTATATTACCCGTTTTGGATGTTTATGGGTTTTACTTTACACATTTATATCATTTTTAGGACTAACCTACAAACCGAAGGCCCAGCCTGTATTGCTGGTTTTTTGCCTATTTCAGTGTTTCAAAGAAAAGGAATATCAAACAGAGTCCAAACAGAATGAAACCTTCAGGAGCGTGATTTTTGGAACAAACGTGATCCAGAGGACTTGGAGTGCAAGTCAAGAAGCAGCCAAGGTGGCCACGAGGGTGGAGGGCGCGCCCACCCCTATAGGGTGCGCCCCCTATCTCGTGGGCCCCTCGGGTAGCCACCAACGTACTTCTTCCTCCTATATATACCCACGTACCTCGAAAACATCAGGGGAGCCAACGAAAACCTAGTTCCACTGCCGTAACCTTCTGTATCCACGAGATCCCATCTTGGAGCCTTTGTCGGTGCTCTACCGGAGGGGTAATCGACCATGGAGGGCTTCTACATCAACACCATAGCCCCTCTGATGAGTTGTGAGTAGTTTACCACAGACCTTTGGGTCCATAGTTACTAGCTAGATGGCTTCTTCTCTCTTTTTGGATCTCAATACCATGTTCTCCTCGATCTTCTTGGAGATCTATTCGATGTAACTATTTTTGCGGTGTGTTTGTCGAGATCCGATGCATTGTGGGTTTATGATCAAGTTTATCTATGAGAAATATTTGAATCTCCTCTGAATTCTTTTATGTATGATTAAGGTATCTTTGCAAGTCTCTTCGAATTATCAGTTTGGTTTGGGATACTAGATTGATCTTTCTTGCAATGGGAGAAGTGCTTAGCTTTGGGTTCAATCTTGTGATGTCCTTTCCCAGTGACAGCAGGGGCAGCAAGGCACGTATTGTATTGTTGCCATCGAGGATAAAAAGATGGGGTTTATATCATATTGCATGAGTTTATCCCTCTACATCATGCCATCTTTCTTAATGCGTTACTCTGTTCTTTATGAAATTAATACTCTAGATGCATGCTGGACAGCGGTCGATGTGTGGAGTAATAGTAGTAGATGCAGGTAGGAGTCGGTCTACTTGTCACGGACGTGATGCCTATATACATGATCATGCCTAGATAATCTCATAATTATTCACTTTTCTATCAATTGCTCGACAGTAATTTGTTCACCCACCGTAATACTTATGCTATCTTGAGAGAAGCCACTAGTGAAACCTGTGGCCCCCGGGTCTATCTTTATCATATAAGCTTTCAATCTACTTTTATTTGCATCTTTACTTTTCCAATCTATATTATAAAATACCAAAAATATATTTATCTTATCATACTATCTCTATCAGCTCTCACTTTCGCAAGTGGCCGTGAAGGGATTGGCAACCCCTTTATTGCGTTGGTTGCGAGTTATTTGTTTGTTTGTGTAGGTGCATGGGACTTTTGAGGAGCCTCCTACTGGATTGATACCTTGGTTCTCAAAAACTGAGGGAAATACTTATGCTACTATTGCTGCATCACCCTTTCCTCTTCAAGGAAAACCAACGCAAGCTCAAGACGTAGCATGCACCTGGTCCCCTTACTTGTTCAAGAGCTACGCAACTAGCAAAGTTCTGTGATCACCTTGCATTTGTCTCTATATCTGAACCCAAGAAAGTTGATGAAACCTTCATGGAACCTAAATGGATTCAAGCTATGCAAGAAGAGCTTCAACAGTTTGAGCTGAGTAATGTCTGGGAGCTAGTCAAATGTCCTCATCCTCGCAAGCACAATATTATTGGCACCAAATGGATCTATCGCAACAAGCAAGATGAGCATGGTCAAGTTGTCAGAAACAAAGCTCGCCTCGTTGCGCAAGGTTACACACAAGTGGAAGGAATTGACTTCAATGAAACCTTTGTTCTTGTGGCTAGGCTTGAAGCCATTCATATATTACTAACCTATGCTAACCACAAAACATTCTTCTGTACCAAATGGATGTGAAAACTGCCCTCCTCAATGGAAAAATCGAAGAAGTGTATGTTGCTCAACCACCTGGTTTTGAAGATCCATAGCATCCTAATATGGTATACAACCTCAACAAGGCATTGTATGGTCTCAAACAAGCACCTCGCGCTTGGTATGACACACTCAAAAACTTCCTGAAGAGCAAAGGCTTCAAACCTGGTTCTCTAGATCCCAGTCTCTTCACGAAGACATATGATGGTGGACTGTTTGTATGCTAAATCTATGTGGATGACATTATCTTCGAATGCACTGATAAGAGACACAGCGATGAGTTTGGGCATATGATGCAAGAGCAATATCAAATGTCCATGATGGGTGAGCTGAAATTCTTTCTTTGTCTTCAAATCCGTCAACAGAAAATTGGCATCTTCATATCACAAGAGAAATATCTCAAAGCATGCCTGAAGAAGTTTGGAATGCAGGACTTCAAAGGGTACACGACACCAATGCCAACCAAAAGCCATTTGGGCCCCGACGATAATGGTAAAGCGTTCGATCAAAAGGTATACCGCTCCATGATTGGTTCTTTGTTGTACTTATGTGCATCTAGACTAGATATAATGCTTAATGTTTGCATGTGTGCCCGATTCCAAGCGGCACCAAAGGAATTGCATCACCTCGCGGTGAAGCGAATTCTTCGATATTTGGCTCACACCCCAGCACTAGGATTATGGTATCCAAAGGGCTTAGAGTTTGATCTAGTTGTATTCTCAGATGCTGATTATGCTAGTGACAAAGTTGATCGCAAGTCCACATCAGGCACATGTCACTTTCTTGGACGATCTCTAGTCTGTTGGTCTCTAAAGAAGCAAAACTATGTATCACTCTCCACTGCTGAATCTGGATACATTGCTGCTGGATCTTGCTGCGCTCGGCTTCTCTGGATGAAGCAAACTCTCAAGGATTATGGCATCAACTTGAAGCACGTGCCACTCTACTGCGACAATGAAAGCGCCATCAAGATTGCCAACAATCCAGTTCAGCACTCGAAGACAAAGCACATTAAGATCCGTCATCACTTTCTCAAAGATCATGTCATGAAGGAAGACATTGATATCATTCATGTCAATACTGAAGAGCAATTGGCAGATATCTTCACGAAGCCCATGGATGAGAAAAGGTTTGGCAAGCTGCGGTGTGAGCTAAATATCTTATAATCTTCGAATGTCCTATGAATGGACACACATCCTAATGCTTATGCATATTGATGACTTAGATGTGCAACACACGAAGTAACGTATATCTTCAATTCATGAAGACTTACCCTCTGAGTGTGAATACATTAATGCGGAATTTAACTTCGGAGCACCAAGATAATTGTGCGCCGTGTCTGGGTCTAATATTTCCTATACGGCGGGTAACGCCACCACCACACTTTCTTGAAGATTTTCATTTGTCATCATGACTGCATTATCTTCATATTTGGTTTGTCTTCAACATTGGTTTATCATGAAGGTTTATCTTTGCAATGTTGTCTTGGTCTTCATTGCTATATATATGTGTTCCGTCCTCTACAACATTCAATTATAGCTATGTCTTCAAGTTTGCTATTTTTTGAACTAAGTGAATGTGATCGGACCCTAACCCCTTCTATGCGTATCCCTCAAATTCTATTTGTCTCTTCATATGCTTTCTGTTGACACATGTCGAATGTCTTCACTGTGTCCTTGTCAGCTGAAGATTCAGAGACACACATTTAAAACCTCTATTAATGCTCTTATTTCATTTGCTTGAATACCGAAGAAGCCGGAACGACCACCCAACAAACCAGGCGCGAGAGGGACCATGGCTCAACCCCCGATAAGTTGCATCCTTGCCACGTGTCCACAAGATGTGAACCGCCAGGGGAACCTACGTAATTGCGCTGCACCGCCCCTTCTCCTTATAAATACTCCACCCCCATGCGGTCATTATCTCTTCTCCCACCTCACCATGTCGCTCAAACCCTGGCACCACCACTAGCCTTGATGTCTTCTAGAACTACGTCGGTATTTCCCCAAAGAGGATGGGATGATGCAGTATAGAGACGGTAGGTATGTCCCTCAGTGTTGAGACCAAGGTTATCGAACTAGTAGGAGAACCTCCTCACACCATGTAAATAGCACCTGCACACAAATAACAAATACTCGCAACCCAACGTGTTAAAGGGGTTGTCAATCCCTTCCGGGTACGGCGCCTCAAGATAGGCAAATAATGTGAGGTAAAAGTGGTAGATAGGATAAATAAATCATGGATAAAATAAATTGCAGCAAGGTATTTTTGTATTTTTTTTGTTTAATAGATCTGAAAATAAATACAAGGGCAAATAGATCGCAAAGGCAAATATGATGAAAAGAGACTTGGGGGCCCTATGTTTCACTAGTGGCTTCTCTCCAGAAAAATAGCAAACGGTGGGAAAACAATTACTATTGGGCAATTGAGAGAACTTCAAATAATCTTGATGATATCTAGGCAATGATCATTATATAGGCATCACGTCCAATATTAGTAGACCGACTCCTGCCTGCATCTACTACTATTACTCCACACATCGACTGCTATCCAGCATGCATCTAGTGTATTAAGTTCATGGTAAAATGGAGTAATGCAATAAGAAATATGACATGATGCAGACGAGATCTATTTATCTATTGCGGAGATACATATCTCATCTTGTTATCCTTGGTAGCAACGATACATACGTGTCGGTTCCCCTTCTACCACTGACATAGGTGTCTTCCGCAGCCAAGTTAGGGCGCGGGAGATGGGACTACTCGGCCTCCTTCCGCCTCATCTAGCAGTTCATCATGCGGTAAATAAGACTTGCTTTTTAGCGCTTATTTGATCCATTGAAACTGTCCACTTCTTCCAAAAGTTGTTTCTACACTTCCAAATCTATATCCTTCTGTTTCTGCATCTCATAACTTGCAAGTATGTTCACTTATGCATGACAACTAGTTAGATTCCTCACTTGTACTTATTCATGGATTCATACAAATTTGGAATCAACTCACATTGATAAGTGAATGTCTTCGCACTATGAGGTCAATGTCTTCACACTGATTTATCTTCAAAATCTTCTGAGAATGCATATGACCTCTTCCCCTTCCCTCGCATCTCTAATGCTGTCACAAGTACATGTCTGTGGGAGAATCCCTTGGTTATCATAGTCTGCATTCATTTGTAGAATTCTTACAGCATCACATTGAATCACCTGAAGCAAATTCCTGCCTGACCAGTCATCGGAAACCAAACACAGTTTTGAAGCCTTTAAGTTTGAATCTAATGGTGTCTGACAAATCTGCAAAGAAAGGTGGCAGGCAACGCCGTAACAACACTGCTTTGGATCTGCCTCTAGATCTCTATGAACTATACGAGTCTGATCCAGATGAAACCTATAGACAGCGCAAATCCAGAATCCAATGGGTTCGAAGATACTAGGCAGAACAATGGTTTATGTATCACTTCGTGACTCCAGAATATGCTGCTAAAAATGCTATACGGCGCCCGTGGGGCGATATCCTCTACAAGAAGCTGCAGCCCATGACCAAGGCTGAAGCCATAGCCAAGGGCTTCTATCATTTCATGGTTAGATGGCCTCAGCCTGAAGATGCCGACCCATCCAGTCTCCGATGGTGTCGCGATGAGGAATTGTTTGAGAAAAATTATCAGTTTGCAAAGGCCTCTGTAGCTAAGAACAAGAAGGAATTCGGACTTGGCTTCAACCCTGGTCCGGCTGCTCCAAGGCCAGATGGCAGTCGTGAAGCCAATTAGAATATCATTGGCCCCTTCAATAGCTTCGATGGGCTTCTCTCTCACATTGCTGCACAAAAGGCCACAGTTGATCAATCTGCTGCAGAAGAATCTGAGGATGTTTCATAGTCCCCGAAGCCAAAGAGAAAGTCAAAGGCTTCTAAACATGTTACTGCACCAAAAGCTTCAAGAGTGAAGCCATTGAAATCTGCACCTCCTGAATCCAGTGTGCAGTCTGAAGATCAATCGCGCATCTCCAAGAAGCCCAAGAAGATTTCTGGGTATGACCTTACACCTGCTAGCATTGTGTGCAATGAATAGAATGTAATTGATCTATCAAGTGATGAAGATCTTGCTGATGATGCTCCGGAAATGCTTATCAAGAGAAAGCAAGAGGCCGAAATCTTCAAAGATTTGCCCCTCTCTCACCATTGATGATCTGCAGCTGCCCATTGACATCAGTGTCACATTTCAAGGCAGCATAGCCAAGGAGCTTGCTATAGCTCAGAAAATTGTTGAGCTGAAGAACAAAATTGACTATTAGAAGGCCCAGTTCAAGAAGCACATGGCCAATCTCAGTGTTGCTGACGTTCAAAATTTCAAGCAAACGATCATTGACCTCAAGGCGCAATTCAAGAAGAAGCGTGTGGAAGCCAAAGGTCTCGTGAGCGCATGAAGTACTATGCTGAGAAATGTGTCCAGGCTCACAATGAGGTTGTGAAGACAAAGACACTTGGGCGTCCAGGCATCGACCCCAAGCTGGCTGCCAAGAAGAAGAAGAAGCCTATTGAAGCTGAACACGAAACCTCAAGGCAGGAAATACCAAGCATTGTCTTCCCTACCAGTATGACCGGCTCGAAGCCAAAAGTCCCTTCAGCAGTTTCTGAAAAAAAGAAGACTAGGCAGGCTGAGGCTGAAGCCACGAAGAGGAAGCACCAGGATACCTCTGATGCTGCTCCCTCACAGAAGAAGCTGAAGACAAAGTCTTCAAAGTCTTCACACCAAGCCTGTACTGCTCCCCAAGAGCCATTGAATGTTGAACCTATTTCTGTTGCACTACCAGCCTCCATCAATCGTGAGCGTCGTCTCGTTGTGCATGAGCCTACTTCCACAGAGGCTCATGAATCTGAAGACACTCCAACTGCTGACTCCAACGCAGTTGAAGGCATTGGTTAAGATGACAATGTTGATGATGAAGTCCTTACTCAGCTTGAGCCTAACCTGGTATCATCGCGTGCTCCTACGAGCAGTGAACTGATAAGCATTGGCGGTCCCATGACGCCAATCACACAAGATGAATTCTGGGAAGAGCAACACCCCAACTCCCCATTGCATGAAGTGATTCCTCGCACACCACCTGCTCATGTCACCACTCTGGTGCTCAAGACCCCGCAAGCAACACCCAAAGACATGGAGAAGACCACTCCTTCACCAAAGGCATTCCCTCTTTCCGAAGGCTTTGTAGAGGCCCTAGGCCCCAGGTCTCCATGTCTCGCATTCCTGAAGAGGATGTGTAAAACACAAGCTCAGTCACACATCAAGTGTTTCTTGAAGCCATTCCTTCAGCGACTGCTCATGAATCTGAAGCCAAAGATGCTGAAGACATTCCGGCTGCATCAACCGATGAAGAAAGAGAAGAAGACCGTGAAACTATTTCCCCTACCAGTGATTTTATTGTTCGAGATGAAGAAGATGTGATTGTGCCAGACCCTCCAGTCCATGAAGCCACTAACGTTGAGGCAAATGTGGCTGCCACCACCACCACCACCACCACTGAAGCCAATGGCGTTGCCATGGCTGAAGATATTGTGCAGCCCGAAGTCATTGCTGCCACGGAAGACAATGCACAGCCATCCACCTCAGATGTGGCCGTTCCTCCTCGTGTGCCTCACACCATGGAACGTGCATACAATCGTGGTGAGCTTGTTACGGTCTAGTGTCCTATCTTAATACCACCCACTGCTCCTGGTCCACAGTATGACTATCACATGGAGCAAAGGCCCTCAAACGCAGAAGCCAAAGCCCAGGCTTCCAAGTGTCGTGACTACCCAAGGCTCCTTCAATGTGCTAATCTTCAGAGAGCACAACACCTTCTTCGACTCTGCAAAAATGCATACAAGAAGCCAAAATCTTCTCAGATAGGTTCTGGAGCTATCAGCAATGCAGCTACTACTCATGCATATTATACAATCAAGACAGGATTTTTCCTCACAAGTGTCTTAACTGTGATGCCATTGCTGGGTTGCCATGCCTTGAAGAGGCTCTGGATTGCTTCCGCAAAGTAGGGTTGCTCCTATTTGTCACTGACAAGGAGCACTGGAATGAAGAGCTTCTTCTGTAACTCTATGCTACTCTACACATAAGAGGCTACAACAGGGATTTGAAGACATGGGTCCTTGAGTGGATGACATGAGATGTTCATCATGAAGCCAAAGCTCAGCATATAATCGAGCTAACTTCCCTGCCACTCTTGGTGACCTGCATGAGCCAGGTTGTCAACTATACGAACCTGAACTGCAGAGCATTTTCTAGAAGCCTGAGCCAAACATGAGTCAAATGCTCAGTATGATGAAGCCATTGCCTTTTGATGCTGAATATTGATACGTCTCCAACATATCTGTAATTTATGAAGTGTTCATGCTAATATATTACCATTCTTGGAGGTTTTACAATCATTTTATAGCAACTTTATATCATTTTTGGGACTAACCTATTGACCCAGTGCCAGTTGCTGTTTTTTGCTTGTTTTTTACATCGCAAGAAATCAATATCAAACGGAGTCCAAACACCGCATAACATTTTGGAGATTTTTATGGACCAGAAGACCAACAATGGGCCAAAGAAGCACCTGGGGGTGCCCCTAGGGGGGCACAACCCACCAGGGCACGCATGGGCCCCCAGGTGTGCCCAGGTGGGTTGTGCCCACCTCGGTGGCCTCCCGTACCCCTTCTTTGCACTATAAATTCCCAAATATTCCGAAACCCTTTGGGGTTAACCTAGATCAGAAGTCCCGCCGCCGCAAGGTCTCTGTATCTACAAAAACAAATCTAGACCCCATTCTTGGGGTTAACCTAGATCAGAAGTCCCACCGCCGCAAGGTCTCTGTATCTACAAAAACAAATCTAGACCCCATTCCGACACCCTGTCGGAGGGGGGAATCATCTCCGGTGGCCATCTTCATCATCCCGGCAGCCACCACGATGAGGAGGGAGTAGTCCACCCTCAGGGCTGAGGGTTTGTACCAGTAGCTATATATTTGATCTCTCTCTCTCTCGTGATCTATATCATGGGCTTTGTTAATATAGTCGGATCATCTGATGTTTCTCCCCTCTATACTCTTGTTATGATGAATTGAATCTTTATCGTTCAAAGTTTTGTCTTGTCAGATTGAATATTCAGAGATGAGAACACATGATATATGTCTTGCAATATGAATACTTGAGGTCACAATGAGGTATTTTATTGATTCACTTGATATGTGTTATGGCATTCAACTCGCGGATTCCCGCGGTGATATTGGGTAATCTATGCATAGGGGTTGATGCGCGTTTTTCTCCGACGGAAACTTTGGGGTCTCTTTATAGTTCTTTGTGTGGATTGAGTATTATGAATATGAATTTGCTTGTGTTATTCCAGTACGAACTCTAGGATAGATCGAAAGGAAAAAAATAGCTTTGTGTTATTTTAGTACGAACTCTTGAATAGATCGAACGAAAAGAAGAGCTTTGATTTGGTTTCGTGCCCTACAAACAATTCCTATCTTTTGTTCTCCGCTAATAGGAACTCGGGATGTCAGATCCCCAGTTCAGGCCTTGCTTGTCTCTGCATAAGTTTCCATGCATCATGTTTAAATTTAAAGAAACTTGAAATGGGGATTGTTTAAACCCTAGAACCAAATGAATGCAAATAGGCTCAAATAAAATCATTTTCAATGAACCCAAAATGCCTTTGAAAATGTTCATGATTTCTGATAAAGGTGAAAACCTCTGCCAAAAATTATGAACATATTTCTAGGTTATTCATGGATTCTTGAATTAAATCATAAAGTATTTGCATTTGGGCATTTAAATGCTAATAAATAGTTTAAATGCTCAAATAATCATAAACTAAAATGTTTGCTATTGGTTATATTTCAAACAGTGGCATTGATCAGTTTCATGATTTTTGGGTTTGGTCTAGTATTTTTAATAAAGTTACAAAGTTGCAGAATAATAGAAAACAGAAATTAAAATAGAGAAACCAGAGAGAGAGAGAGAACTTACCTGGCGCTCACCTGGCAGCCCAGCCGGCCCAGCTCCTGTTCCGGCCCAGCCCACCACCGCCTGGCTCCCTGTCGTCTTCCTCCTCGTGCCAGTAGGCAGAGGAGGGACACCGCGACGCCGCCGAGCTCCCCATGCCACCACCCTGCCTGCCTGCCACTCCTCCTCAATGCTCGGACGCTCTGGACGTCGCCACGCACTCCTTCTCGCCCCCTGCACCTCTCCCCTCTCTCCCTGCATCTCTCCCTCGTCCTCCCCCGCTATGGCCGACGCGCTCGTCGCTGCCATTCGTTGCCGCCGTGGCCACCGTCCACCCCACGCCTTTCCGACGCGCCCAGAAGCTCCACCACTTCGTCCTCAACCTCCTCACCAAGCCACGCCCCGCCGAATGCCCTCGAATGCCGGCCACGCCGTCTTCTTCAACCTCGGTCCGCCGAGATCGCCATCGCCGCCCCGACCGCTCCGGTTCTCCCCCGAGCTCGCCGTTCGCTTCCCTGCACTCGCTGTGAGCCACTGATCCTCTTCCCCCTCACCGTTCTCGCTATCGTGCACCGTAGCCACAGCACCTTGCTCACCCGCACGCGCCGCCGCATGTGCTCGCCGCCGATGTATCTCCGGCCAGCTAACGGTCCGGCCGACGTGCTCAGCTTCCTCTCCACGCCGCGTAGAGCACGTGGGTGTCCCACACGAGCTGCCCCAACTGCCGTAGCGTCAACCCGGAGCTCACCCGAGCTCCGGCGACCGCCGGGGTCGACGCCGGTGACGACTCCGGCCATATTAGGCCTAGCCGCTGCCACTACTCGACGCGGATGAGCGCCCGCGTCACGTAGATGCCCTCCGCCGGCCATTTGGTCGCCGGAGAAGGAAACCCGCACCCCTCCGCCGTCCCTGGCCTCGCCGGCGTCAAGCCGCCGGTGGGTTTGACCCCGCTGACCCGGGGTTGACCTTGTTTGACCCCCCCAGGGTCATTGACAAGTGGGCCCAAAGCCCTGCTAATTTAGTTTAGTGCTAATTAACTTTTAGTTAGCCAGCTAAGTCACTGACATGTGGGCCCACGCCCTAATTAACATAGATTACATTTTCTGCTTAGTTTTAACTAACCCCGGTGGGCCCACACGTCAGTGTTGACTATGCTGACATGGTTGTTGACCTGACCCACCTGTCTGTGACCGTAGGCAGCACTGGCTCACTGACCGACGGGCCCCACGCGTCAGGTTTGACCTGGTCAGCCGTAGTTGACCTGCTGATGTCATAGTGATGCAATGCTGATGCAGTTAATCATTTTCTGGATTTAAAAATAATCCAGGAAATTCCAGAAATAGTGCTAACTTCTATAAATCATATAAAATCAACCGTAACTCCAAATGAAACAAATTATATATGAAAAATGATCAGAAAAATCCAATCTATCCATCTGCACTGGTTTCATGCATGTTAGAACACATTAACCTTGCTGTTTAGGTGAAACAAGTTAATGCACTATTACGACCTCTTAAAATGGGTTTGCATTTGAATCTTTGGTTCAAATGGACTCATCTCAATCTGTTCTAGCTTGCATTAGCCAAAACACATTCTTATTGCCATGTCATAGCATGCATCATATTGTGCATTGCATTGATCATGTTTCTTCTCTGTTTGTCGGTGTTGTTCCCCCTCGGTAGACGTTGTATCGACGTTGTGATCGTTGACACTGATGAAGACTCAATGCTATCTTCAGAAGTGCCAGGCAAGCAAAACCCCCTTGTTTATTCTGATACAATCCCACTCTCTCGCTCCTGCTCTCTTTTACTGCATTAGAACAACAACGTTTCATCTGTTACTTGCTGCGGTAGTTGAACCCCTTTATCGTCTGCATGACCTGTCATTGCCACGGTAAATAGATGAAACCCACTAGCATGAGTAGGAGTTGTTTGAGCCATGTTGTGCCTACTCATTCATGTTTGTTTGTCATGCCTGCTACTGCTTAGAGTTGAGTCAGGTCTGATTCATCGGGAATGAATCAGAGGTGTGTGAACATGTCCTACTGTGTATGAGCTAAGTGTGTGAACACGATTTGGTAAAGGTAGCGGTGAGAGGTCATGTAGGAGTACATGGTGGGTTGTCTCATTGAAGCCGTCCTTAGGAACTGAGTTCTGTGTTTGTGATCCATGATTCAGCTACTACCATGCTTTGGGCCCTGAAATATGACCCCGCTCGACTTCTTAATCACCCTTGTCCTCTGTCTAGGAGTTGCAAGTAGTTTCTGGTGTTTGTAGTATGCTGGAGGCCGTGGGCAGCACTGACCCGAGGGGTGGGCTGTGATGCGGTAGGCACGTGGCATGGTGTACCGGGCGCCCGTTTGGTGTCTCGGGAACCCTGCACACATCGTTTGGGGCTGTGAGCGAAACTCCGGCCGGATCTCCTCGCGGATGGAACCCGAATAGGCGATAAACCTGGACTAGAGACTTGAGTGTTTAGGTAGGTCGTGGTCTACTCCCACATCGGCTTTCGCTTGAAGTCTGCCGAGCACATGTTGTGTGCAGACGCTAAGTGGTGGAAACATGCATGAAGAAGTACACCCCTGCAGGGTTAACATCATCTATTCGAATAGCCGTGTCCGTGGTAAAGGACTTCTGGGTTGCCTATACAGTTCATAGACAAGTGAAAGTGGATACTTTAAAATGCGCAAGATAAGCGTGAGTACTATGGATGGCGTTCTCGTAGGGAGACGGGAGCGGATCCATAGTGGTGTATTGGTTGGTGAATATGTGGACTCGTGTGCGCCACCTCAAAAGAGTTACTTGCAGTCGTAGTTCAGGATAGCCACCGAGTCAAAGCTGGCTTGCTGCAGTTAAACCCCACCACCCCCTTTGTTGATAATGATGCATATGTAGATAGATCTGATGTAAGTCTTGCTGGGTACATTTGTACTCATGTTGCTTAATTTATGTTTTTGCAGAGAGACTTCAGTCTCGCTAGTAGTTCCACGTGGACTTCGACGTTTAGCTTGTTACCTCAGCTACGATCTTGTGCCCCCTGCAGGATCTGGTAGATAGTCAGGCTTCTCAGCCTTTTTCATTTATAGATGACTATACCCAGACATGTTAAGATTCCGCTTGTGCTTTGACTTGTATGCTCTGAATGTTGGGTCGTGAGACCCATGTTTGTAATATCTCACTCCTCGGAGCCTATTAAATAAAATACTTGAGTTGTAGAGTCATGTTGTGATGCCATGTGGTATTTGCACATATCGAGCATATTGTGTGTATGTTATTGGAATGCTTGGTATGTGTGGGATCTGACTATCTAGTTGTTTATCCTTAGTAGCCTCTCTTACCGGGAAATGTCTCCTAGTGTTTCCACTGAGCCATGGTAGCTTGCTACTGCTCCGGAACACTTAGGTTGGCCGGCATGTGTCCTTCTTTGTTCCTGTGTCTATCCCCTCGGGGAAATGTCACGCGATGAATACCGGAGTCCTGTTAGCCCGCTACAGCCCGGTTCACCGGAGTCCTGCTAGCCCAGTGCTACAGCCTGGATTCACTCGCTGATGACCAACACGTTCGATGCTGGGTCATGGATGCCTGTCCCTGTAAGTTAGTGCCACTTTGGGTTCACGACTAGCCATGTCAGCCCGGGTTCTTTGTCATATGGATGCTAGCGGCACTATCATATACGTGAGCCAAAAGGCGCAAACGATCCCGGGCCAGGTAAGGTGGCACCCGTGGGAATACCGTGCATGAGGCCGCAAAGTGATATGATGTTTTACATGCTAGATCGGTGTGACTTAGGATCAGGGTCCTGACAGCTTTGTTATCAGAGCCTGACTGCCTGTAGGATTACCAAGCCAAACTGGTCGAAGTTGTGTCTAGAAATGCTTTAGTTATGTAAGGGAATTGATTGTGGGATGGAACGTAAGGCTCTTTTTACTCCTTATACCTCATGGCCTTCTGATCTGAGTCATCTTATCTTTCATACGAGGTTAAGGAACTAGGCTTTCTCTTCTTCTATCAGGATCACGTGTTACTAATCCGTAGACTTATAGGATTGATGGATTTAAGCCTCAGTTCAGCCTCTACTACTTCCGTGTGTTGGCAATTGATCTCAGAATCTTGATATTGTGATGATCGAGTGGTTATGCCACCATTTTGCAGGATGTCTTAAATCATTTTGAGCATTTACAGCCGTTATGCTATCCGAGTCATCCCAGGTTTCTAAACAGTCTGATGCATTTGCAAATCCCTTCTTACCGTTCCCGATGTCCCTTTGGTCAGATTAATCACACAAATTAGTGAGTTGAGGTACTTTATTGCCTCGACATATATGTTGGAGTTAATATTATGACCCTAGGTGTCTTAGGGGATCATCTAGCGATCTAGCCATGATTTGTGTCCTAGTGTGATGATTCTGGACTTTATTCTCGAAAGCATCCCGTGATGCCATTTAGTTAGGTATTCTACTCCTGGGTTTTTGAACCCGAGACTCACCCTACTTACTTCATGTTGATAGTAATTGCTAGTTCCCTTAGGTTATTAGTAACCTATACGTTAGTCCTCGAAGTTTGTGGTATTTCCTTCTTCCAAATACTATGAACCACTTTATGGCAGAAGTTTGTTGGATCAAAAGATCACAACAGGAGTGCCCTTGTTGAGTTCTCCATTCTATATTGCGACTCTGCCAGTTCTACTTTTCTGCATGGGTTATCCGGAAGAAACTTGTTGAACTTGGTTCAACATACTAATCTATGCATCCACAACTCAGAAAACCGTATGTTCCTTTGAGTTGTCCCACTTTAGTTGTCTTCCGACCCTCGTCTATCAATTGATAGTCAAGAGTAGTTGTGCACTCGAGCTCATCGATGCCTATTACTCTTGTGGTCCATCAAGCCATTCTAGTTCAGAATGACTAGGAGAAACAAACTCCAGTACCTCATCCATTTCTAGGATTGGGTCAAAGCAGTTGTCTTCCGCAGATCAGATGCAATCCAGCTTTTGATTCTGTTCTACCCTGGAGTATCACCCCCTTTATGTCAGGATTTTCATGAGAATTGCTCCAGCCCTTGTGAATTCTTGACGTAGTGATACTTCTCGCCATCATTACTCATTCCTCGGTTCCGTGTCGTCGCAACCGGAATACCGACTAGTGAATCGTGATGTGTGAAATCAATACTCATAGCAACCTTGTTGCTTGGTAGTTAAAGGACAATAATTTCATCCTTAGCGTGTTGGTTATTGAATCGTCACCCTAAGGTTGATTGTGCTACCTAGTCCCTATTTCTGGTGCACTCTTTCGGTCGTTGAGTTAGGATTTTGCCAATCCCCCGCTCATTTGATCATATCGTCTTGCCCTGAAAAACAAGATTGCTCTCGAGCTTAGTAACATACCGGTGGTTCGTGATTTTCTGATTATCTTCTCAGAAGTATCACCAGGTAGTCACCTGACCGCTATGTTGAGTTTGTGATCAAGTTGGTTTATCCCTGTAAACCACCCTTTCTCCAAGAATCTATGTTGGATACCCCTGAGTTAGTTGGTTAAGCTATACATCAACTTGGAGAGCTGGAAGATAAAAGCTTGCCCGACTTAGTTCATGTTAAAGGATATCTTGTATGTATGTTGAAGAAAGATGATATCTTCATCGATTGGTCCCTGTGATCAGTTGTTGAACCTGTTGTCTTATCAAACTTGATTTGAGTATGGGCTTTCGTCAAATCAAATCAGAACCAACGATGTTCGTAGTGTTTTCATACTCGTGGTTGATTCCTCGAGCATACACCACTATATCTCTTGGGTCTGACCAATGCTATCACCGCGTTCACATGATGGTGGAAGTCCAGTGATATGGAAATTCTGATGAGTTGTTGTTGAGCCCATCAGCAGCATTTTGTCTCCCCATGATTCATGTTGAACATCGACCTAGTGTTGGAAACTTTGTAAGCAATGCCTTCGTGTTCCGTTCATGAAGCTTATGCTTGGATGGAAGAACTGACTTCCTCGAATTCATGTGCATTTGGTGCAAGTTGCCGCCATGAATTTGAGAAAGGTTTGTTTTGCTTCCTTCGGAATCATCCCAAGTCAGTCACGCATTCATGCGAAGTATTCTATGGTTTGGTAGATTAATTACCTCCATTCTATATGTGTCCCTAGCACACCAAGCCACTGATTGATCTATTCAAGGATAATAAGTTCTAAGTGCTAGTCCTGACGGTACCAGACGGATTTGTACAAGATTTTGTTATCCTCGATGATGGTTTCCCACCTGAACTTGGTAGTGTTTTATTGTAAGACTACGATGTGGTCATGCTTGTCTGAGACAATGTGTTCACATGTTTGTAGCAGAACCAGCTCATATTTTGGAGCTTACTATCGTAGTTCATTCCCCGAGAATCTCGCAACGTCATCTCGTCGACTTGTGTTGCAAACTTTCGTTTTTCTTTCTAGACTTGAAGAGTCTAGAATATCTTGACACCAGCCAGATCTGAATCTCAGGCAGATGTGATGGTTGGAACGTTTTCCCAAGAACTATAATATTGGTCTCTTTGTAACCCGGTAAAGTGGATGTCGTGGCCAACACATCTAGCCGGAAGACCCATTATTGTAGGCTCTTGATTGAGAAAGTTGGCTACCTCCCCATAAGGATTTCGTGGGATTTACTCCCTAGTTGACCCTTATGGATTTTTGAGTTCCCGAAGTCCGACCTTTCACCTGATGTTCTAGATATCAAACCATATCTATGAGTGGATTACACTAGCACATCAAGGAGAACATTAGAAGCGGAGTGCTAAATGTCTCTTGGTCGATCATCCAGATTTTGTTTCCTTGGCTCTGCCAAGGTGAAATCTGAGAAGGTGTTATCTCCTTTTGCGTCTGCATCATCCATCACCATTCATCATGGTAGTAAGTTGTGTTGCCAGGATCCTTGACACGGATATTGGTAAAACATTGATGAATATGGAAATGCTCAAGTTCTTGAGAGCATGCACAAGAGCTAGGTGTTATCATCGACACTAACTGGGATTGCTCTCAGTTTCCTCGGTTATGCTATAACTTTTCAAACAGTGGACTCACTCTCTACTGTTGAGCTTCTTCCCAGTTACTAAAATCATCCCTTGTGTTGTTTTCAACAAGGTAATCCACATCATCCATTCTAATCCGGGTATGCCATTCTACCGAACCCCTCCAAATGATTGCTCGAGAATTGCCCTAAGTTGGTATAAAGAGTCTCAATGATCTTTGAATCAAAGGTAATTCTTTTTGCCACTTAAGGAATGATCCTATGAGTTGCCTCCTCTAAGATGTCTCGTTATGGTATCATGTCAATTCAAATCCTCACTACATTGACAACCGTTCAACACCCTCTTAAATGTGGAATTGTAGTTTACCTGGTAAACCTCCGTCATCTGTTCCACTCCATTCCTCTAGATGCGTGCTTCGTGTCTCAGCTCGAGAGATATTTTATGACTCACCCCGTGAGTTGATCCTAAGTTATTTGGCCTTCGAGAAGATCGATCCTTCTAGAGTTTTCTTTCTCCTCTCGTTGTCATGTCAGTAAGAGTTCCTGGAGCAAGACATTGAGACAATGATGGTGATCGAATCAACGGTCATTTGAAGTGCAACCTGGATCGTGAAGATTATGTTAGTTTGCGTTTGTGTTAGTTTGCGTCCCCCCTTCATCTTACCCTACGCTTGAATCTCGGGGCGAGATTCTTGTTTAGTGGGGGTGAGTTGTCACATCCCCATTTCAGGCCTTGCTTGTCTCTGCATAAGTTTCCATGCATCATGTTTAAATTTAAAGAAACTTGAAATGGGGATTGTTTAAACCCTAGCACCAAATGAATGCAAATAGGCTCAAATAAAATCATTTTCAATGAACCCAAAATGCCTTTGAAAATGTTCATGATTTCTGATAAAGGTGAAAACCTCTGCCAAAAATTATGAACATATTTCTAGGTTATTCATGGATTCTTGAATTAAATCATAAAGTATTTGCATTTGGGCATTTAAATGCTAATAAATAGTTTAAATGCTCAAATAATCATAAACTAAAATGTTTGCTGTTGGTTATATTTCAAACAGTGGCATTGATCAATTTCATGATTTTTGGGTTTGGTATAGTATTTTTAATAAAGTCACAAAGTTGCAGAATAATAGAAAACAGAAATTAGAATAGAGAAACCTGAGAGAGAGAACTTACCTGGCGCTCACCTGGCAGCCCAGCTGGCCCAGCTCCTGTTCCGGCCCAGCCCACCACCGCCTGGCTCCCTGTCGCCTTCCTCCTCGTGCCAGTAGGCAGAGGAGGGACACCGCGACGCCGCCAAGCTCGCCACGCCACCACCCTGCCTGCCTGCCACTCCCCCTCAATGCTCGGAAGCTCTGGACGTCGCCACGCACTCCTTCTCGCCCCCCTGCACCTCTCCCCTCTCTCCCTGCATCTCTCCCTCGTCCTCCCCCTCTATGGCCGACGCGCTCGTCGCCGCCGTTCGTTGCCGCCGTGGCCACCGTCCACCCCACGCCTTTCTGATGCACCCAGAAGCTCCGCCACTTCGTCCTCAACCTCCTCACCGAGCCACGCCCCGCCGGATGCCTTCGAACGCCGGCCACGCCGTCTTCTTCAACCTCGGTCCGCCGAGATCGCCATCGCCGCCCCGACCACTCCGGTTCTCCCCCGAGCTCGCCATTCGCTTCCTTGCACTCGCCGGGAGCCACTGATCCTCTTCCCCCTCACCGTTCTCGCTATCGTGCACCGTAGCCACCGCACCTTGCTCACCCGCAGGCGCCGCCGCCTGTGCTCGCCGCCGACGTATCTCCGGCCACCTAACGGTCCGGCCGTCGTGCTCAGCTTCCTCTCCGTGCCGCGTAGAGCATGTGGGTGTCCCGCACGAGCTGCCCCGACTACCGTAGCGTCGACCCCGAGCTCACCCGAGCTCCGGCGACCGCCGGGGTCGACGCCGGTGATGACTCCAGCTATATTAGGCCCAGCCGCTGCCACTACTCGACGCGGACAAGCGCCCGTGTCACGTAGACGCCCTCCGCCGGCCATTTGGTCGCCGGAGAAGGAAACCTGCACCCCTCCGCCGTCCCTGGCCTCGCCGGCGTCAAGCCGCCGGTGGGTTTGACCCCGCTGACCCGGGGTTGACCTTGTTTGACCCCCCAGGGTCACTGACAAGTGGGCCCAAAGCCCTGCTAATTTAGTTTAGTGCTAATTAACTTTTAGTTAGCCAGCTAAGTCACTGACATGTGGGCCCATGCCCTAATTAACACAGATTACATTTTCTGCTTAGTTTTAACTAACCCCGGTGGGCCCGCGCGTCAGTGTTGACTATGCTGACATGGCTGTTGACCTGACCCACCTGTCTGTGACCGTAGGCAGCACTGGCTCACTGACCGACGGGCCCCACGCGTCAGGTTTGACCTGGTCAGCCGTAGTTGACCTGCTGATGTCATAGTGATGCAATGCTGACGCAGTTAATCATTTTCTGGATTTAAAAATAATCCAGGAAATTCTAGAAATAGTGCTAACTTCTATAAATCATATAAAATCAACCGTAACTCCAAATGAAACAAATTATATATGAAAAATGATCAGAAAAATCCAATCTATCCATATGCACTGGTTTCATGCATGTTAGAACACATTAACCTTTCTATTTAGGTGAAACAAGTTAATGCACTATTACGACCTCTTAAAATGGGTTTGCATTTGAATCTTTGGTTCAAATGGACTCATCTCAATCTCTTCTAGCTTGCATTAGCCAAAACACATTCTTATTGCCATGTCATAGCATGCATCATATTGTGCATTGCATTGATCGTGTTTCTTCTCTATTTGTCGGTGTTGTTCCCCCTCGGTAGACGTTGTATCGACGTTGTGGTCGTTGACACTGATGAAGACTCAATGCTATCTTCAGAAGTGCCAGGCAAGCAAAACCCCCTTGTTCATTCCGATACAATCCCACTCTCTCGCTCCTGCTCTCTTTTACTGCATTAGGACAACAATGTTTCATCTTTTACTTGTTGCGGTAGTTGAACCCCTTTATCCTCTGCATGACCTGTCATTGCCACGGTAAATAGATGAAACCCACTAGCATGAGTAGGAGTTGTTTGAGCCATGTTGTGCGTACTCATTCATGTTTGTTTGTCATGCCTACTACTGCTTAGAGTTGAGTCAGGTCTGATTCATCGGGAATGAATCAGAGGTGTGTGAACATGTCCTACTGTGTATGAGCTAAGTGTGTGAACACGATTTGGTAAAGGTAGCGGTGAGAGGACATGTAGGAGTACATGGTGGGTTGTCTCATTGAAGCCGTCCTTAGGAACTGAGTTCTGTGTTTGTGATCCATGATTCAGCTACTACCATGCTTTGGGCCCTGAAATATGACCCCGCTCGACTTCTTAATCACCCTTGTCCTCTGTCTAGGAGTTGCAAGTAGTTTCTGGTGTTTGTAGTATGCTGGAGGCCGTGGGCAGCACTGACCCGAGGGGTGGGCTGTGATGCGGTAGTCACGTGGCATGGTGTACCGGGCGCCCGTTTGGTGTCTCGGGAACCCTGCACACATCGTCTGGGGCTGTGAGGGAAACTCCGGCCGGATCTCCTCGCGGATGGAACCCGAATAGGCGATAAACCTGGACTAGAGACTTGAGTGTTTAGGTAGGTCGTGGTCTACTCCCACATCGGCTTTCGCTTGAAGTCTGCCGAGCACATGTCGTGTGCAGACGCTAAGTGGTGGAAACATGCATGAAGAAGTACACCCCTGCAGGGTTAACATCATCTATTCGAATAGCCGTGTCCGTGGTAAAGGACTTCTGGGTTGCCTATACAGTTCATAGACAAGTGAAAGTGGATACTTTAAAATGCGCAAGATAAGCATGAGTGCTATGGATGGCGTTCTCGTAGGGAGACGGGAGCGGATCCATAGTGGTGTATTGGTTGGTGAATATGTGGACTCGTGTGCGCCACCTCAAAAGAGTTACTTGCAGTCGTAGTTCAGGATAGCCACCGAGTCAAAGCTGGCTTGCTGCAGTTAAACCCCACCACCCCCTTTGTTGATAATGATGCATATGTAGATAGATCTGATGTAAGTCTTGCTGGGTACATTTGTACTCACGTTGCTTAATTTATGTTTTTGCAGAGAGACTTCAGTCTCGCTAGTAGTTCCACGTGGACTTCGACATTTAGCTTGTTACCTCAGCTACGATCTTGTGCCCCCGGCAGGATCTGGTAGATAGTCAGGCTTCTCATCCTTTTTCATTTATAGATGTCTGTACCCAGACATGTTAAGCTTCCGCTTGTGCTTTGACTTGTATGCTCTGAATGTTGGGTCGTGAGACCCATGTTTGTAATATCTCGCTCCTCGGAGCCTATTGAATAAAATACTTGAGTTGTAGAGTCATGTTGTGATGCCATGTGGTATTTGCACATATCGAGCATATTGTGTGTATGTTATTGGAATGCTTGGTATGTGTGGGATCTGACTATCTAGTTGTTTATCCTTAGTAGCCTCTCTTACCGGGAAATGTCTCCTAGTGTTTCCACTGAGCCATGGTAGCTTGCTACTACTCCGGAACACTTAGGCTGGCCGGCATGTGTCCTTCTTTGTTCCTGTGTCTATCCCCTCGGGGAAATGTCACGCGATGAATACCGGAGTCCTGTTAGCCCGCTACAGCCCAGTTCACCGGAGTCCTGCTAGCCCAGTGCTACAGCCTGGATTCACTCGCTGATGACCAACACGTTCGATGCTGGGTCATGGATGCATGTCCCTGTAAGTTAGTGCCACTTTGGGTTCACGACTAGCCATGTCAGCCCGGGTTCTTTTGTCATATGGATGCTAGAGGCACTATCATATACGTGAGCCAAAAGGCGCAAACGGTCCCGGGCCAGGTAAGATGGCACCCGTGGGAATACCGTGCGTGAGGCCGCAAAGTGATATGATCTGTTACATGCTAGATCGGTTTGACTTAGGATTGGGGTCCTGACACGGGAGTGATTCTTTATTGCACTTTGAGGGATAATCATATGATCCAACTATGTTAGCATTGTTGAGAGGTTGCAGTAGCAAAAGTACGGACCCTAGGCCTCATTTTTAAGCATTGCAACACTGTTTTTGTGCCCATTTACTATTTGCTGCCTTGCTATTTTTATTTATTAAGATTATAAAAAAATATTTCTACCATCCACATTACACTTTTATCATCATCTCTTCGCCGAACTAGTGCACCAATACAATTTGCCATTGTATTTGGTGTGTTGGGGACACGAGATTTCTTGTGTTTGGTTGCAGGGTCGTTTGAGAGAGACCATCTTCATCCTACACCTCTCACGGATTGATAAACCTTAGATAATCGACTTGAGGGAAAAATGCTACTGTCCTACAAAACTCTGCGCTTGGAGGCCCAACACGTGTCTACAAGAATAAAGTTGCGTAGTAGACATCAAACTCTTTTCTGGCGTTGTTGCGGGGGAGGTGAGTGCTTGAAGGTATATCTTTAGATCTGGCAATTGAATCTTTTAGTTTCTTGTTTTATCACTAGTTTGGTTTATAAAAGAAAACTACAAAAAGATGGAATTAAGGTTGCATCATCTTATTGATCATCTTTATAATATCTTTCTTGAAAATGATGGTTCGGAAAATTATGCTCAATTGATAAAAGAAGAATTTAATAAAATGATTAGCATGAATGATGAGCATGATTGCAATGTTGTTAGTGTGAATTCTTTGAATATCCAAAATGCTAATGATGAGTGCACTAGCCATGATAATGATGTCTCCTATAAGAATGTCAATTTTTGCGGAGTAAATTGGGAGTGCACACACACACCAAAAAGGGAAGATAGATTTTGCAAGAGGCATAAGTATTTAGAAACTAAATGGTTGCAAGAGAGGCTAGATGTTTGTGCTGAAAATTGAAATTTTCTTAGCCATCCTTGTGAATTTTGCAATGAACGTGGTCATTTAAATACCCAATGCGAATTGTTTCATGATCAAATCGTGTCCAAAAATTGTGATGACTTGATTTCCCTTGCGCAATACAATGAACTTAGTTTACTTCTGGGCTATGAAGAAATGAAATGTATATCTAAGGATATTCCAGAATTTGCCCTCGAGAGAGCTCTTGATTTTGATCTAGAGGAAATTTATATGTTTTGTGAGGTAAATTGCTTTGAGAATCCTTATATTGCCAGCTATCTAAAGAAAAGAAAACAAATAGAATATGAAGAGAGTACTAATGAAAGGGGAAATATTTCCCAATACCCTCCTAGTGTTTCTTATGATGAATCAGGTAACGAGGAGGATCTTCCTATCCAATCAATCTCTTCAACAAGATGCACGAAAAAAATGATTAAACCCACACGCAAGGTGGTGAAGAAGAAAAAGAAAAGAAGAAAAAGTAGAGGTAAAAAGGTAACTCTCCCAAGTGATATTGCTCCTATCACCATTGTGCCTCATGAAAGTGAATCAAATATGTTGATGGAGGATGATGATATTGAGTATGATTTTGTGATGCCTACTACTTGTTGTGATGATTATGATTGGGAAGACAATGATGTCTCTTATGATATTAAAAATCTTTTTGGCACTTGCTTGGAAGATTATGATAATAATGTTTGCTATACTAGTGGTGCCATTCATGCTATTGATAAGAATGATTATGATGATATGCAAAACAACAAGCTTGGGGATGCTATGTTTGATGAGTATGAAATGTTTGAAGATTTATTTGCTGAAGATAGTGCTTGTCCTAAGCTTGGGGATGCTTTGCTTAATGAATATGATCCTTTGATTCCTTCTAATTTCGATAAGAAAATTTATTATGATGAAAGCATGCCTCCTATCTTTGATGATTATGGTGATGACATGTATGCTATACTGAATAATGATAACCATGAAACTTGTCATCATGATTTTAATTTTCACTCTCATGATAGTTATTTTGTTCAGTTTGCTCCCACTACTATTGATGAGAAGAAGTTTTCTTATGTGGAGAGTAACAAAATTGATATGCTTATGTGTCATGAAAAGAATGCTTTATTTGATGGTTATATTGTTGAAGTTCTTCATGACGCTACTGAAAATTATTATGTGAGAGGAACATATGCATTTACATATTGCAATAATATCAAGTTCCTCTCTATGTGTTGAAAGTTTTGAAGTTGCACTTGTTTTGCCTTCCTATGCTAGTTGATTATTTCTCCCATAAATTGTTTACCCACAAAATCCCCATGCATAGGAAGTGGTTTAGGCTTAAATATGCTTGCCATGTGATTCATGATGCTCTTGTTATGTTTCAACTTTTATTTTTTATGCGAGCATCATTGAAATCATCATGCATAGCTAAAAGGCATTAAAGAAAATCGCTTGTTGGGAGACAACCCAACACTTTTACCTACTGTTTTTGTGTGTTCACATGATTAGTCTACTGTAGTAATCATGTTTTATTGCTTTTGTTTCAATAAAGTGCCAAGTAAAGCCTTTGGGATCATGTTGGGTGATAGTTGATTTGATCTTGCTGAAAAACAAAAACTCTTGCACTCATGAAAATAGCTATCATTTTTAAAATAAGGGTTCTTTCGAGTTTATTCTTTTTTCAGAATATTAAGATACAAATTTCTCACGTGTTACAATTATTTTCATAATTTTTGGAGTAGAAGAAGTATGCTTTGAGTACAGATTACTACAGACTTTTCTGTTTTTGACAGATTCTGTTTTCAATCCATAGTTTGCTTGTTTCCTAGTTTCTATGGTTTATATTGCTAAATATAAATTGTAGAAATGATATTATACAGTAAGCATTGTGTGGAAACAATTATGAATCTTGTCTTTGACAGTACCAAAACTGAAATGGTTTGCTCTTTATCATACTAACATATCTCACAAGGTTCCATTAAGTTTTGTGTGATTGAAGTTTTCAAGTTTGGGTGAGATGTCGATATGAGGAGAATAAGGAGTGACAATACCCTAAGCTTGGGGATTCCCATGCAACCCCAAGGTAATAATCAAGGGAGATCCAATCAACTAAGCTTGGGGATGCCCCGGAAAGCACCCCCTCTTTCGTCTCCAAGATTATCGGTAACCTCATTTGGAGCTATGTTTTCATTCGTCACATGATATGTGTTTTGCTTGGAGCGTCAATTTACTATGTTAGGATTTTCTTTCTGTTATTTAGAATAATATTTTGCATCTTTTATTTCAATAACAGTGGCAATGCTAGCCTTTGCCATGCTTATTTTGCAAGTTTACATGTTGCTGTTTCAAAACAGAACGTTTATCGATGTTGCGAAAATTCCCTAGGAAAGTCAGAATATGATAAATTGTTGAAACTTCTTGCAAAATAAGATCTGATAAATTTCCAACAGTGTGTATTTTGTTTCATAATTTTTGGAGTTAGGGAAGTATGTTGAATCTTGCATTCTTTATACACTATACTGTTTTGGCAGATTGCTGTTATGTTTGCATTGTTTGCATATGTTTGCTTGTTTAGTGATTCTATTTGAGGATAGGAGTATTAAATATGCAGAGGCATTTAGTATGCAATATTGAATAATAATTTTACTGATTTGCTACAGTAGAGAATGATAAGGTTTTTCCCTGATTTATACTAACTTATCTTGCGAGTTCTTGTTGAGTTTTGTGTGGATGAAGTTTTTGAGATTTAGGGAAACCGTGATATGAGAGGAATTAAGGAGACACAAAAGCTCAAGCTTGGGGATGCTCAAGGCATCCCAAGATAATATTTCAAGAAGTCTCAAGCATCTAAGCATGGGGATGCCCCGGTAGGCATCCCACCTTTCTTCATCAACAATTATCAGTTAGTATCGGTTGAAACTAAGTTTTTGCTTCTTCACATGAGTTGTGCTACTCTTGAAATGTCATTTTATTTTCATTTTTCTTGCTGTTTTAATAAAATACTTAGATCTGAAAGTTTTTTAGTAAGAGAGAGTCCTTAAATAGCTACCTATTTACTTAACTACTCGATTGATCTTCACTTATATCTTTTTGGAGTAGTTTGTCATTTACTCTTGTGCTTCACTTATATCCTATGAGTAAATTGTTGAATAAATTTAATGTCATGAAGTTCAAAATATATCATGCCTAGTGGTAGCTTCACATTGGGTTTAGAAAGTGAAATCTTTTGAGGCTTGACAATCACAATATTGGTCATACAAGCAATTCACGAATAATTAGTATAAGGAAGAGAACTTTCACATGCAAATACACTATGTTGGGAATCTTTTGTGATTGTGAGCCCCCATCAAAATATTATATGCCAAAATTGTTGACGTTGGACAAGGAAGACAATGTAATGATTTATGTTTGTTCATATTCACATAGAAGTTATATTGTCATAGATCATTCAACATGTGGCGCCTTCCCCCTATCTTTGCTAGCCAAAAATTCCGCACCAAGTAGTGATACTACTTGTGCATCCAAAAACCCTTAAACCCAAATCTTATTTTCAAGAGCCCACCATACCTACCTAAGGATTGAGCAAGATCCTTCAAGTAAGTTTTCATCGGTGCAATAAGGCAATAAAAATTGCTTCTAAAAGTGTTAGATCATTTAGTGTAAGAGAAAACTGAGTGTTGTATGTACTTGTGATGGCAAAGAATAAAAGCGATAGACTGCATAATAAAGGTTGCTACCATAAGGGGCAATATAATGTGACATTATTTTGCACTAAGGGGTTGAGCGCATGGCAACCTCTGCTTCCCTATGTGAAGGGCGTATCCTTTACTTTTATGTATTTAGTTTTATGCAAAGAATCAAAGTTTTTCTCTCTATTCCTTTTTATTTTTCTCCTTTGGCAAGTGTCGACGTTCTGGGAACGGGGGTCCCCAGACTTGCCTGCCTGCGGCACACGGCGTGGCTCCACCAGTGGCCCAGTGGGGCCCGTCTTAATCAACCAACATTCAAGACCCTCGCGAGGGGCCAAGCCTCGCGGGGCGGAAACGACACAAGGCCTCCTTAGGAGTGGCCTCTCCAGGAAGGCTCGCGAGGGAGGCGGAGAGATCAAGCCAAGGGGTACCTCGCGAGGTTCCCATGATGCAAGCCATGACGACCGAGACCAGGCACGCGCTAGCGCACGGAGTGTCCTCGTTTCCCCTTTGGTGCTAAGGGGGCAAGCGCAGGTGCGGAGTACCGAGACATTAGGCAAAGGTTTCCATATCAGTGCAACAAGACCAAGGCCAGTAGGACGGCAGGACGGAGGTCATTGTGGAGCCCAAGACAGCGTCATCACCAGTGCCTTTGATAGGCGAAGACCACCTTTAGTCAGGATAGCTTGTACTAGTTGTCCCTTTCAAAATGGCTGTTGTTGGATCCCTTCCCGCTCAATATTTGGGGAGAGGAACAGGGCCTCTATAAATAGGGCCAACCACCACAGTAGAAGGGGATCCGAAACCAGAACAAGTAGAACACCACACCAGCTCAAGAAAACCCCTCCTCGCGAGGCTGTTCTTCCCTTGTATTACACCACACCACACACAGGAGTAGGGTATTACACCACAACGGTGGCCCGAACCTGTATAAATCTTGTGTCTCTTGTGTTGTGAGTTCATCTAGCTAGCTTAGAGATCGCGGCGAGGCTAAGGTCGTGTTTCGATAGGCGGAAATCTTCATGCGCACCCCAGTGTTTGATCCTCAAGGGTTTTTCCGGAACCCAATATCCGACATTTAGCGTGCCAGTCACATCCATGTCTGACGCCCGCCGAGCCCGTGCCGAGCGCCAGGCTTCTCTCGCCACTCGCATCGCCCAGACGGCTCCTGTCGGCGGGCCTCCCCATTGTTCTCTGCCGCCCGCCGCCAACACCGCCCCCGGCCCTGTGGGAAACGAGCAGCAAGTGTCCTCGCTGCACCCCTTGGTGCAGCGGGAAGGCCGCACCGCCATGCTGTCGCTGACCCCGGCCGGTTCGTCGTCCCACGCTCGTCGCGCCCCCACGGACGCGCAGGCCGCGCTACTCCTGGCACATGAGCTCCTGCATTACCACCCCGTCGACGACCTCTACGAAGAATGGCTCGCTCGCATCACCGAGCTCGTCAGCGCCGCAGGGGGCTCTCTCGCGCCGTCTCTCTTGCTGCCTCGCCCTCCGCCAGGTATGGGCGGTGTGGCTCAAGGAGTGCCTCCACCACCTCTCCCCCAAGACGGTGCCCTGGCTCCAAGGCGTGCGGCCCCTGGACGTGACCCACCGCATCCAGCGCATGCGTGACAAGAAAGAAGCTTCCAAGAAATCCCTCGGCCTCAAGAAGGCGCCCCAGTGCTCCCTGCATCGGCGCGACAAGACCGTGTGTTGCCTATGGCTGTGGCATGCGGGCACCATCAAGAGCAAGCTCCGCGTCAACAAAGGGCCCCGGTGACCACAGCAGGTTGTCGCGCCTTCACCCTCGAGCTGTGTAGCGTCGCCTGGCCAGGAAAGTTCAAGATGGACCTGCCTCCTCACTACGACGGCACCCCCGACCCTGCGGAGTTCTTGCAGCTCTACGAGCTGAGCATCGAGGCGGCCAACGGAGAAGAGAAGGTCATGGCGAACTAGTTTCCCATGGCGCTCAAGGACGGTGCCCGCTCGTGGCTCCTGAACCTGCCTCCCGGCTCGATCTCATCCTGGGACGAGATGCGCAGCCGCTTCATCGCCAACTTCCAGGGCACTCGCGACCGCCCCCCGACCGCGGGTGACCTGCACCGCATCAAGCAATAGCCTGGGGAGACCCTGCAGAAATACATCTAGCGCTTCAACAGCGTCCGCCTCAAGATCGCCAAGGTGACGGATGAGGCCATCATCTCAGCATTCTTTGATGATGTCCGTGACGTCAAGATGAAGGAGGATCTCGCCATCCACGAGGAGCTGTGCACATCCCTAGAGCTGTTCAGCCTGGCGACCAGGTGCGCAAGAGCTGAGGAGGAACACCTCTCCCTCCTCGAGCTTCCAGCTGCTGACCTAGAGGAAAAGAAGGCCAAAGCCAAGGACGTGAAGCGCAAGGAGGAAGCTGTCCTTGCGGTAGAACCAGACACAAAGTGCGGCAGGGACCAGCCGGAGTCGTCCAAGGGTAGCTGACCATTCTGCGCCTACCACAACCTCCACACCCACAACACCAGCGACTGCCAGGAGCTCAGGGCAGTTCAAGAGGGACGCTTCGGTCAACGCCCCGAGCGCAACGACCGGGGCTACGACCGAGGAGGAGGACGTGGCGGAGGACGATGGGACGACCGTGGCCCTCGCCAGGAGTGGCGTGACCGACCTCGTGAGGATCACTGGCAGGACCAGCCTCGCGTGGGTGCCTGGAGGGATCAGCCTTGCGAGGACCGCCCGTAGGGTAACACAGGCCTTCCTCCGCTGCCGCCGCCGCCAAGAAGGAATGACGACCATCACTAGGACGAGGGGGCTAGGGGCTTCCAGGAGCCACGTGCTATCGCTTGCATCTTGGGCGAAGCTCAGGCCCTAGCCTCTCAGCACATCTTCAAGAAGTTCGCTCGCGAGGTGAATGTAGTCCTCACCAAGCTCGAGGCCACACGCCCGCTCAGGTGGTCCAAGTGCGCCATCACCTTCAGCTCGGCAGATCAACTCAAGTGTGTGGCTACTGCTGGCGTCCTCCCAATGCTCTATTCACCAGTCATCAGCAACGTGCAAGTCACCAGGACCCTCATCGATGGCTACTGATGCCTTTCTCAGGAGTTACTGACGGTTCTACCACCCTAATAGGGCAGGTCCGCCTGCCTGTCACCTTCGGCAAGCGCGACAACTACCGCATTGAGTTCATCAACTTTGACGTCGCCCACATCCACCTGCCGTACAATGCCATCCTCTGGTATCCAGCCCTGGCCAAGTTCATGGCAGTGACCCACCACGGCTACAACATCCTCAAGATGCCAGGAAGCGGCGGGATCATCACGGTCCCCTGCGAAGAGAGAGATCCGGTGTGCTCCCTCGAGCGTGCCTTCCAAGCTACAACAATCGAGGACCCAGACAGCAAGGGCAAGAACCCTCCTGAGGCCATCCCCAAGAAGAAGAAGCAACCGCTCCACACAAGGCCTCAGGAGGTTGGCATCCCGGGTGGTGTCACGTCAGGATCAGCGCCGTGCCTGGAGCGCCTTCTTCCATCGCATAGGAAGGCGCGCCCGGCGCCCTCCTGTGGCAGGGCTCGGGGGCTCTCTTCTGGAGGGCCTCAGACCTCGCCAGCATCACAAGGGAGGCGCTCGGGCACCACTTGGAGGCGTGCTTCATGGCACGTTTCCCTCGGGAAGGCATGCGGCAGGGAAAGCCCGAGATTCAGGAGTTCATCACCAAGACCACTCAGGACCTTCAGGAAATAAGGGCCATGCGCGGCGATTGCCGCTTGCCTGGCGTGGCCCCCCATACAGGCGAGGATGGTGGGCTGCGCGTCTGCATCGACGTCCCAGGGCTCAACCGAGCCGCATCTCAGGAGTGCATCTGGCCTTCGCGTGTGGGACATTGCGAGGTTCCGCCGCACATCTACGTTCACATGCCTTTCGGCCTGCCGAACGCGGCTGCCACCTACCAGCGTCACCTGCGGAGCATTCTGGCGGCTCAGGAGGCCAGGCATCATGTGGTCCTAGCGGAGATGGAGGCGGTCCTCAAGGAACCACCTGGACCTCCAGAGCCTCCTGAGGCCCAGGGCCCCGGCGGCTCGTGAGGGTCGGCCCCTTCCGCGCATCTTCAGCTACCTCAACACCCCTTCTACAACGTAACCAGGTGACATCTTCCAAGTTCATTTCAGCTGGGAGCGCCCTTAGGGCTGCATCATTCCCAGGCCACGTGGGTCCGTCCCTGCGGCATGTATCTTTTTCTTATGTCTTTAGCTTACTTTGCTGGGGGCGCCCCTTGGGCTGCATCATCCCCAACCCGCTTGGGTCCGACCCAGTGGCATGTATCCATCGTGCATTTACCTAAGTTGATTTGTCGTTCATGCCTAATCTACCTGTGATTATTGCCTTCTTGATTGACACCTACCCCGGGAGCCGCTCACGCTAGCACGGTGCTTGCACATGGGTCAGTCCCTGCAATGCCGACAAATCTGAGCGGTCGAGCTTTGGCCCACGGCAGCCCTACGCGCGTCACCTCACCAGGCCCTCAGTGCCCTCACCTCTCTCTCGGAGAACCCTATGGCCGGCCGACAATCATAATGGCAACCCGTGCTTTACTCGTGCTGGTTTACAGGAACCTCCTGAGGATTTCAGCAGGCAGCACCGCTAGCTCCCTCTCTTTTCCATACGGTCTGCTTGCGCGTTAAAAGGGGGGCGTCGGTGTCAAAACCTGCGGATCTCGGGTAGGGGTCCCGATCTGTGCGTCTTAGGCTGATGGTAACAGGAAGCAAGGGACACAATGTTCACCTAGGTTTGGGCCCTCTCGATGGAGGTAAAACCCTACTTCATGCTTGATTAATATTAATGATATGAGTAGTACAAGAGTAGATCTACCACGAGATCGTAGAGGCTAAACCCTAGAAGCTAGCCTATGATGATTATGATTGTGATTGTGATCGGCCTTCTAAGGACCAACCTCTCTAGTTTATATAGACACCGGAGAAGGCTAGGCTTTACATGAAGTCAGTTACAAGGAAGGAAATATAATACCCGAATCACCAAGCTTGCCTTCCACGCAAAGAAGAGCCCCATCCGGACAAGGGACGGAGTATTGAGTATTGTATCATCACGCTCCAATAGTCCGGACGAAGTATGTAGTCCGGCCGTCCGGATACCCCCTAATCCAGGACGCCCTCAGTAGCCCCTGAACCAGGCTTCAATGACGATGAGTCCAGCGCATAGTCTTGTCTTCAGCATTGCAAGGCGGGTTCCATCTACGAATACTCCAAAGTAATTATCGAACAATTAGACCATGTCCTGATCTGCGAGATGATTCTCACATACCATCATAGGGAACATAGCATAAATCCAATCTGCTGGCAATCTTCGTACGTTGTGCCCTTGCATCGTGGCCCGGCCAAACACGAACCGGTGTTTCTTGGCCCTACCTCGACTCGCGTTGCGAGGTGGTTTTATTGGCACGCCCTGCCAAAGCAGAGATCGTGTTCCTCTTATTACGGGATCTTCCATCAATACGCGCATGTGCTACCCCACGACGACCGTTGGTATGACTCCGTGTGTTTTTAGATAAGTCTCAAGCGGTCGTGCTGAGGACTCTTGATATCCACCCCCTTTATAAAGGGGCCGGCGCCTATACCTCTTTTCCACCACCCTTGCGCCCTTTCGCATCTCGAGTTCTAGCACCCGAGACCCAAACTCAAACACCCCAGATCCTCCAATATGTCCGGACCCTACTCTCAGGGCCGGTGGGTGGCCTCCTTGATCCAAGAGGAGGACATTGCGAGGCTTAGGGAGGTCGGATATCTGACTGCCGACATCCAGCACGGGCTTCCCGCTCCAGGGCAGGTCATCCCTACACCCGAGCCTAGTGAGAGCGTCGTATTTGTTCCTCACTTCCTCCGCGGCCTGTGTCTCACCCTTGATCCCTTCGTGAGGGGGATCATGTTCTATTACGGGTTAGATTTTCATGATCTAGCTCCGGACGCTATCCTCCATATCTCGTCGTTCATCATTGTGTGCAAGGCTTTTCTCCACGTCACTCCACACTTCGGCTTATGGCTCAAGACCTTCAATGTAAAGCCGAAGATGATCGAGGGGCGACATGCGGAGTGCGGAGGTGCCATAATAAGCAGGAACGCCGATGCCCCATGGCCAGAGGATTCTTTCCCAGAGGTATCCGATGTATGGCAGTGGAGGTGGTTTTACGTCACGGCTCCCCGAGGCACAAAGTGGGTGGCCGCCCCCGAGTTCCGCTCGGGCCCACCATCACAATTGGCGTCATGGACCAACGTAGGACGGAATTGGGGGCCCGCTAGTGATGTTCCAATACTGTAGAGCCGTATCAGGGAGCTTCTTGAGAAGGACATTAACCTTGTCAGAATAATTCAAGTAATGCTAATCTGATGGATGTTGCCATGCAAACGCTGGCCTCTCCGGATGTGGGAGTTCAATCCAGAGGGTCCACAGACTATTAAGCACTTCTTCGGCCTAAAGCTCGAAGGGGTGTGTAAGTTATTCTTCGGACCACAAGTAAAGTGTCCGGACACCACCGAGGATGCGGGCCTAAGCTGCAATCGCCTAGATACCCAAGTAAGTAACCTTGAAACTGGACACTTCGTTTATATTTGTCATAGTCATTATTCTGAAAACCCTCCGTGGCCAGGAATGGCTCGGCAAGGCGGAGAGAATCAGGTGTCCGGCGCCACTTCCGAAGGCTCGCCTAGTCCAACCATTGCCAAGATAGTCAGGACCCCGACTCGATGTCACATCGATCTAGCCGGTAACACCTCATATCACTTTGCGGCCTCACGCACGGTATCCCCACGGGTGTCGCCTTACCTTTGCCCGGGACCGTTTGCGCCTTTTGGCTCACGTATATGATAGTGTCGCTAGCATCCATATGATAAGGAGCCCGGGCTGACATGACTAGTCGTAAACCCAAAGTGGCACAGACTTACAGGGACAGGCATCCATGACCCAGCTTCGAACGTGTCGATCATCAGCAAGTGGGTCCGGGCTGTAGCACTGGGCTAACAGGACTCCGGTAAACCGGGCTGTAGCGGGCTAACAGGACTCCGGTACTCAAAGCGTGACATTTCCCCGAAGGGACAGACACAGGAACGAAGAAGGACACATGCCGGCCAGCCTAAGTGTTCCAGAGCAGTAGCAAGATACCATGGCTCAGCGGTAACACTAGGAGACATTTCCCGGTAAGAGGGGCTACTAAAGATAAACAACTAGATAGTCAGATCCCACACATACCAAGCATTTCAATCATACACACAATATGCTCGATATGTGCAAATACAACGAAGCATCACAACATGACTCTACGACACAAGTACTTTATTTAAGGCTCAGGGAGCCATACATAACATACACAAAGGTACGGGTCTCACGACCCAGCATTCAAGTCATACAGTCATACAAACCAGCAGCGGAAGTAACTTGTCTGAGTACAGACAACTAGTAAAATAAGAGAGGCTTGGAAAGCCTAGCTATACTACATGGTCCTTCACAAGCTCAGGATCACCACCTGGGCCTTTAGCCTACTCGTTGATGTCAATGTCTACATAGGACCCATCAGAAAGGGTTGCAGCGTCTTCTGTAAAAATGTAAATTATAGCAACATGAGTACAAAGGTACTCAGCAAGACTTACATCAGATCCTACATACATGCATATTATCAAGAAGGGTTGGTGGAGTTATTGCAGCAAGCCAGCTTTGACTCTTGGCTAGACTATCCTACGATACTTCAACTTGAAATGGTTTTGCGCACACGAGTCCACTACTCACCACTTCAATACACTACCGAGGATCCGCCTCCGTCTTCCTACGGAAGAGCCATCCTCGGCACTCACACTTATCTTGAGGCTTTTAGAAGTTTCCATTTACTTGTCTATGAACTGTATAGGCAACCAAGTAGTCCTTTACCGCGGACGCGGCTATTCGAATAGATCATGTTAACCCTGCAGGGGTGTACTTCCTCATACATGTTTCCACCACTTAGCGTCTGCACACGACATGTGCTTGGCAGACTTCAAGCGAAAGCCGACGTGGGTGTAGACCACGACCTACCTAAACACTTAAGCCTCTAGTCCAGGTTTATCGCCTATCCAGGTTCCATCCGCAGGGAGTCCGGCCGAGGTTTCCCATACAGCCCCGAACGATGTGAACAGGGTTCCCGAGATACCTAACGGGTATTCGGTACACCCGGCCACGTACCTACCGCATCACAGCCCACCCCTACGGTCAGCGCTGTCCACGGCCTCCGGTAGACTACAAACACCAGAAACTACTTGCAACTCCTGGACAGAGAGCTAGGGTGAATAAGAAGTCGAGCGGGGTCATATTTCAGGGCCCAATGCATGGTAGTAGCTGTATCTTAAATCACACATACAGATCTCAGTGCTTAAGGTTGGCTTCAATGAAACAACCCACCATGTACTCCTACATGGCCTCTCATCGATACCTTTACCAAATCGTGTTCACCACACCACTCTTATTACCGACATAATCATTTCACTCTAGCCCATCACCCAGATGAACCAGACCTGACACGACTCTAAGCATAGCAGGCATAGCAAGGTAGGAACAACACATACATATGGCTCAAACAACTCCTACACATGCTAGTGGGTTTCATCTAGTTACTGTGGCAATGACAGGTCATGTAGAGGAAATGGGTTCAACTACCGTAGCACACAGCAGTTTGAAACGCGTTGTCTTAATGCAGTAAAAGAGAGCAGGAGCGAGAACATGGGATTGTATCGATATGATCAAATGGTTGGTTGCTTGCCTGATGGTTCGATGCACTGATACGGTTCTTCGTTAGGGTAATCACGGTACTCCTCGGAGGCAGAACCTGTCGCAAAGGACACCGATACACAACCATCACCAAATAATGTGCAACAATATGATGCATGCATGAATCATGGCAGTATGAGTGTGTTGGGCTAATGCAACTAAAACCAGAAGGGTTTGAACAAATTTGAATCAAAGATTCAAATTTCAAACTCAAACATGGCCTTTAGAAGTGCTTTTCCTTGTTCTGCTTAAAACATCAATTTAACTTGTTTGATCATGCATGAAAATAGTACAGATGGATAGATTGGATTTTTCTGATCATTTTTCATATATAATTTGTCTGATTTGGAGTTACAGAATAAAAGTTATGAATTTTTGAAGTTTAAATAATATTCTGGAATTTCCTGATTTAAATTAAATCCAGAAATATATATTGCGCCAGCATGACGTCAGCTTGACGTCAGTGGTCAACTGCGGCTGGCTGGGGTCAAACCTGACGTGTGGGGTCCACACGTCAGTGACAGGGGGGTTTAACCGGGTTAATTTAATCCTAATTAAGGGTTAGTGGCGCTGGGGCCCACTGTCAGTGTCAGTGGGGTTAACTAACAGTGATTAGCGCTAATCTAACCACCTGGCCGACGGGGCCCATGCGTCAGTGACTCTGGGGGGTCAAACCTCAGGTCAAACAGGTCAAACCCACCGGCGACATGACGCCGGCGAGGCCCGAGACGGCGGCGCGATGCGGAAACGCGCTATAGGGCACGGGCGAGGCCGTGCTTGGGCTCGTTGGAGAGCCCTTGCTCCCGCGCGTCGAACGGTGGTGGTGGCCGTGCCTGAGGTGGCCGGTACCGACGATGGCGAGCTCGTGAGCGGCGGCCGGAGTTCGGCCAACGGCGGGTTAGGCGATGCAGGGCTCTAGGGGAGGCGTTGGTGCGTGCTACGTGCTCCTGGTGAGGTGTGGAGCACGATGGTGTGCTCGGCTTGAGCTACAACGGCTCCAACCACGGCGGTGACGGGGCACAGCGGCGGCGAGCTTCGGAGCTCAAGGAGACGGCAGCTACAGGATGCTAGGGACGACGGGGCAAGGGGGAATCGGGTCAGCGGCTCACCGCGGAGCTGCAGGGATGGTTAGCGGGCTCGGGGACGTCCGGTAGCTCTCGAATCAACGGCGACGATCTCCGGTGGCCGAGGAGGGGAACGGCGACGTGGGCGGCGATGCAGGGCTTCCGGAGGGGCTTGGCTTGGTGGGGAGGAAGAGGGGGTCGCGGCGGAGCTCCTGAGCTCAGCAGAGGGGCGAGGGGTGGCCGGTGACGGCTGCTATGGCGAACAGCGGCGATGGTGGTGTTCGGCCGTGAGAGAGAGAGCGAGGGAGAGGAGGGGAAGCACCGAGGGAGAGTGAGAGAGAACGGGGGAGGGCGTGGCGTCGTTCCAGGCCATCCAGACGAGGAGGGGAGGGGCAGGCAGGCAGGCGAGCAGGTGGCGTGGCGCGGTGGCGCGCGCGCGCGCCGGGCACACTCCCCTCCCTCTGTCGGGACGAAGACGACAGAGGAGGGAGACGGGCTGGGCCGCCTGCTGGCTGGGCCGGCCAGCGGGCTGGCTGCGCAGGGAGGAGCCCCAGGTAAGCTTCTCCCTTTTATTTATTTCTGTTTTCTAATTTCTGACATTTGTTTGATTTAAATAAAAATATTAAATCATTTATTACCTTATGCCAATTTTTGCAGGAGCTAGATATATTATTCCAGAGCTCCCCAACAGGTGGCATAATTTTTTTTGGACATATATTAATATATATAACTAATATATTTCCAATGCAAATATTTATGCATTAATTCCAAATGCCCAAAATAAATACCTATGAGCCCTTGAAAATATTGGTTTGATTTTTATCTCTGTCCAATATTTTCAGAGAGCAACATGAGCATTTTCTTGGACCCTTTTGGAGAAATTTTTATTTGGGTCATTTTCAAAAATGATTCTGAGGGTTTCACAAATCCCCATTTCAAGTTTCTGATGAAAGAGTACACATGATGCAACACTCTAATGCATGACTAGCTAGGGTGTGACAACTCACCCCCACTCAAAAGAATCTCGTCCCGAGATTTTGGTTCCTCCGGGAAGAAGGCGGGATACTCGAGTCGAAGACGATGCTCCCTTTCCCAAGTTGCTTCATCCTCAGAATGGTGCGACCATTGAACTTTGAGAAACTTGATATTATGACGTCGGGTGGTACGTTCGGCTTGATCGACGATAGAATGGGGTGCTCTCGATATGTAAGATTATCTTGGAGATCAAGCGTTTCGTGGTCCACTCCACGGATAGGATCCGAGAAGCAACGCCTGAGTTGAGAAACGTGGAAGACATCGTGGACTCTGGAGAGGTGCGGAGGTAGTTCCAACTGGTAGGCAACTTCTCCTCGTTTGGCAAGAATGCGAAAAGGTCCAATGTAACGAGGAGCCAATTTGCCTTTGATACCGAAACGATGGGTTCCCTTCAGAGGGGTGACCCGAAGATAAGCCTTCTCGTCAACCTCGAAAGTCATAGCCTTATGTTTTCGGTCATATTGACTCTTTTGACGAGATTGGGCTGTTTTCAACTTTTCACGAACGATGCGAACTTGTTCTTCTGCTTCCTGAATCATGTCCGGGCCAAAGAATTGTCTTTCCCCGGTCTCTGACCAGTTAAGGGGTGTTCGACACCGTCGTCCATAGAGAACTTCGAAAAGGGATTTACCCAAGCTAGATTGATAGCTGTTGTTGTAAGCGAATTCGGCAAATGGAAGGCACTTCTCCCAGTCCATTCCGAATGAGATAACAGAGGCTCGAAGCATGTCTTCTAGAATCTGGTTGACGCGTTCCACTTGACCACTCGACTGAGGGTGGAAAGCGGTGCTAAAGGAGAGACGGGTTCCCATAGCATTTTGGAAACTTTCCCAAAATCGAGAGGTGAAAAGACTTCCTCGATCCGAGTTGATTTCCAAAGGAACACCATGGAGGGACACTATTCGGGAGATGTATAAGTCTGCCAGCTGACTAGCGGTTATACTCTCACGAACAGGTAAGAAATGGGCTACTTTGGAAAGACGATCGACAACGACGAAAATAGCATTATTCCCTCTCTTGGTCCTGGGAAAACCGGTAATGAAATCCATACCAATTTTATCCCATTTCCATTCAGGAATAGCTAAGGGTTGAAGGGTGCCAGCAGGCCGTTGATGCTCTGCTTTTACACGACGACAGACGTCGCAATTTGCAATATACTGAGCAATTTCTCTTTTCATCCTAGTCCACCAGAACCTCTGGCGTAGGTCCTGATACATCTTAGTACTACCGGGATGAATGGTGAGAGGGGATTCATGAGCCTCCTTAAGGATCAACTGCCGTAGATGCTGGTTCTTGGGAACCACTAGACGGTTCTCAAAGTACACAACACCATGATCATTTGTGGAGAAACAACTAGCACCTCCGCTAGCAATGTTCTCTTTGATTTTAGATATTCCCTTATCTCGCTTTTGGGCAGCGATGATTTGATCCGTAAGAGTAGGTTTTGCTACCAAGGTGGAAAGAAAACCTTGAGGAACAATGTGAAGGTTAAGTTTCTGAAATTCCTCATGGAGAAGCGGTTGACTTTGTTGTAACATCAGGTTGTTACAATAAGATTTACGACTTAGCGCATCAGCCATGACGTTGGCTTTCCCTGGGGTGTAGGTTATTCCTAAGTCGAAGTCTGTGATCAACTCAACCCAACGTCTTTGCCTAAGATTCAGATCCGGTTGGGTGAAAATGTACACAGACTTTGGTGATCAGTGAATATTTCGCAACGGTTACCGAGGAGGTAATGTCGCCAGGTTTTAAGTGCATAGACTACAGCTGCTAGCTCTAGATCATGAGTAGGATAATTCTCCTCATGTGGGTGCAATTGCCATGAAGCGTAGGTAATTACGTGTCGATCTTGCATGAGAATGCAACCTAGTCCTTGTCGCGAGGCGTCGCAGTAGATAACAAAGTCCTTGGAGAAGTCTGGCGGTACCAGTACGGGAGCAGAGGTCAGGCGTCTTTTCAGTTCCTGAAAGCTGTGCTCACATTGTGGAGTCCATTCGAACTTCTTATCTTTCTTGAGGAGTTCGGTTAGAGATTTAGCAACCTTGGAGAAGTTCTCGACAAAGCGACGACAATAGCTCGCTAAGCCCAGAAAACTCCGAACTTGCTTGACCGATTCAGGTGGAGTCCAATTAAGGACGGCTTGAACTCGCTCAGGGTTAACAGCAATACCTTTACCAGATATTACATGACCCAGATAGGTCACTTCTGACAACCAGAATTCACATTTAGAAAATTTGGCATAAAGGCGATGCTCTCGAAGTTTCTTCAACACTAGCCTTAGATGTTCGGCATGTTCTTCCTCGTTCTTGGAGTAGATGAGTATATCATCGAGATAAACTACGACGAATTTATCCAAATACTCCATGAAGATTGAGTTCATTAACCGAGAAAAAGTGGCTGGAGCGTTGGTTAAACCGAAGGACATGACGGTGTACTCGTATTGGCCATAACAAGTAACAAAGGCCGTTTTAGGAATGTCCCCATTTCTGATTTTGATTTGATGGTAGCCCAACCTCAAATCCATCTTGGAGAAGACTGAGGATCCAGCGAGCTGATCATATAGGTCGTTGATCCTGGGGAGCGGATATTTGTTCTTGATTGTGACCAAATTGACAGGTCGATAATCTACAACCATCCGGTCCATACCATCCTTCTTCTTGACGAATAGGACGGGGCAAGCCCACGAAGATGAACTAGGTCGGATGAAACCCTTTTTCAAGGACTCATCGAGTTGTTTCTTAAGCTCGGCTAGTTCTAGTGGTGCCATCTTATAAGGTCTTCTAGCAATCGGAACGGTTCCTGGAATGAGGTCTATTACGAACTCAACATCCCTGTCAGGTGGAACACCTGGCAATTCCTCTGGGAAGACATCCGGGAAGTCACGGACTACCGGAATGTCCTCAAGGTCTGGCAAAGGGCTGGCGTTAAGAGAATATAATTGTCGCTTGGCTATTCGGGTTAGGACATTGACTATCTTGGCCGAAGGGTGAGTGAGTTGAACAGTCCTAGAGAAGCAATCAATTTTGACATGATGAGCTGACATCCAGTCCATACCCAAAATGATATTAATATCTGAAAATTTAAGGGCTATCAACGATGCAAGGAAAACAAGTCTGTCGACTTGGATTTCATTTCCATAACTTACCCTAGAGGTCTGCCATCTAGAACCAGGAGTAGAAATTTCCATAGTGGATGGCATGTCACAGAATGCGGTGTTATGCAAACGAGCATAGTTCTCGGATATAAATGAATGAGAGGCTCCTGTATCGAAAAGAACAGATGCCGGGTGGCAGTTAACAAGAAGCGTACCGAGAACGACTTTGGGATCCTCTTGAGCTTCTTCGGCAGAGATACAGTTGACATGGCCACGTGAAGCTGTGGCCGGCTTGGCATGGAACACTTTCCCTGTCGGCTTGCCACGGCCAACAGCTTTAGCAGATTGGTTGGGGTTGGTCTGGGGACACTCACGCATATAGTGGCCAGATTCCCCACACTTGAAACAAGTCACGGAACTGGTACGTGGAGGAGCATTGTTGGTTGGACCCCCATAGGGCTTGGCCGGTGCAGACTGTTGAACAGGGCGAGGCGCCTGGAAAGATGGCCTCGGTGTGAACCTGGGTGGCAGGGCGGTGTTGGGCACCCACACGCGGCGCTTCTGAGGACCAGCACCGGATGAGGAACCCATGTCACGGCCATGCTTGCGTGTTGCGTCATAGTCAGTCTGACCAGTTTCAGCACTGATGGCTTTGTTAACAAGTTTCTGAAAAGATGTGCACTCATGCAGACGGAGGTCACGGCGAAGCTCAGGACTAAGGCCCTTACGGAACCTTGCTTGCTTCTTGGCGTCAGTAGACACTTCCTCGGTTGCATATCGTGCGAGGTTACCAAACTCCCTGCTGTAAACATCCACAGAGAGCCGGCCTTGGGTGAAATTGCAAAATTCCTCACGTTTACGGTCCATGAGACCCTCCGGAATGTGATGTTCACGGAAAGCCTCGCTGAATTCAGCCCAAGTAGTGACATGGCCCGCCGGGCGCATAGCTCCATAATTCTCCCACCATAGACTGGCGGGGCCTTCAAGATGATATGCAGCAAAGGAGACCTTGTCAGCCTCCGCTACCAGCGCGGAACGCAGTTTGTGAGAGATACTGCGAAGCCAGTCATCAGCGTCGAGAGGCTCGACGGAGTGGTGGAACGTGGGTGGATGTAATTTGATAAAATCACTGAGTGACACCACGTTAGTCCTCTGATGGTGTGCCGTGTTCTGTTCAATACGCTCTAACAAACGGTTGGTCTCCCGCTTGTTTCTCTCAGCTTCCATCATAACCTCGGCTAGGGAAGGAGGATGAGGCAGATTTGCATCCCTGACTTCACTGCCTTCGGCCTGCTCTTGAGGAGCAGGGTTAGTGCGCATGTTGACCATCCTAGGTAAACAAGACAATGATTTAGTCAGGATGATAAAATTCCGACATAGGATATAAAATGTAAGGAATAACTCGAAATGCAAGATGATCATCCGTATGACATGGTAGATACAGAAACTGCTTCTTTATTCCATCGTCATACACACCATACAGGGTTTAGTACAAGACCAAACAAAGTACTATTACGGTGAAAAGAGGATTACATCTCATCGGAGGCATCCCAAGCTCCTATACATTATTTTTCTACACCTCCGGAAAGAGTACAAACTAGGTCATATCCCACGAGTCACGCGGGATGATAGACGACACAGCTAGTGCGAACTAGTGATACTAGCACTAACTCAGACCGATCCGTAGTAGTCCTCGTAGAAGTCACCTCCATAGCCTGGAAGCTCAACATGATCATCCGGAAACAGACAATCTCGCGGAGCTTGTGGACCATAGGGGCTAGGATGAGGCCTTGGACCAACAGACGGTGGCCTGCGGGGACCGCGAGGTGGGGTGATGCCTCCTACATCACGCCAACCCATCACGTCTGGCAGAGCAGATCTCACAGGATAGAGATCGCGCATATCCGAATATCCAGCTTGCACCGCCGGTGCGAACCGAGTCAATGTGGCCCAGTGGTCAGCACGGGTATTGAAGAGCTCTAACCTCAAGGCCCGATTTTCACGGTCCTTATCCTCGAGCATCTCAGCAGTGGTGCGAGTCCGTGAATCCTCCTGGGTGGGGTCAGCATAGATAGCCTGGAGATACCCTTGTGCTCCCGGAAGTGAGCCTGGCATATACCGGAAATCAGAGTCCCGAAATAAACCAGATCTGACTCGCATGATGGTCATCATAGAGTAGGCGGCGTCCTGCACAGCCATCTCAATAGTAACCCCGAGTCCATAGGAGCAGTGAAGGGGCTCGGTGGATCTAGGATAAGATGGAAATATCCTGACAGTGCAGAGATACTGGCTTTGATTGAAGTCTCGGAATTGCTCTTCGACCGTGTACTCAGGATACCAGCGGTATCCAGCCTCAGTCATTACCCTGACCAACTTGGCAGTATGGCCGGGTACATCTAGGCATCGAGTCAGGCGAACCACTTGATTGAGGTCGCGAGTGGCCATCTGAAAGCACAATCATAATGCAAAGGCATTAGAATTTCTAGCAAAATTTCGGCAGCATAACAGCTGTAAATGCTCAAGAAGGATTTTGAGACATTTGACAAAGGATTTCATACACACTCAACATCATCATATCAAAGTTCTGAGACCATCCTAACAACATGATGTGGTAGTAGAAATGAACTAGGCTTGTATCCATCAAACCTATAAGGTACTACTGATTAGTAACACGTGATCCTGATAGAGAGAACAGATCCTAATTCCTTAACCCCCGGTGGAAGGATAGACTGACTCAGATCAGAATGTCATAAGATAAAGGAGTAAAAAGAGCCTTACGTTCCAACCCACAAACAATTCCCCTACATATAACTAAAGAATTTCTAGACTCAACATCGACCAGTTTCGCTTGGAGAACCTACAGGCAGTCCGGCTCTGATACCAACGCTGTCAGGACCCCGACTCGATGTCACATCGATCTAGCCGGTAACACCTCATATCACTTTGCGGCCTCACGCAAGGTATCCCCACGGGTGTCGCCTTACCTTTGCCCGGGACCGTTTGCGCCTTTTGGCTCACGTATATGATAGTGTCGCTAGCATCCATATGATAAGGAGCCCGGGCTGACATGACTAGTCGTAAACCCAAAGTGGCACAGACTTACAGGGACAGGCATCCATGACCCAGCTTCGAACGTGTCGGTCATCAGCAAGTGGGTCCGGGCTGTAGCACTGGGCTAACAGGACTCCAGTAAACCGGGCTGTAGCGGGCTAACAGGACTCCGGTACTCAAAGCGTGACATTTCCCCGAAGGGACAGACACAGGAACGAAGAAGGACACATGCCGGCCAGCCTAAGTGTTCCAGAGCAGTAGCAAGCTACCATGGCTCAGCGGTAACACTAGGAGACATTTCCCGGTAAGAGGGGCTACTAAAGATAAACAACTAGATAGTCAGATCCCACACATACCAAGCATTTCAATCATACACACAATATGCCTGATATGTGCAAATACAACGAAGCATCACAACATGACTCTACGACACAAGTACTTTATTTAAGGCTCAGGGAGCCATACATAACATACACAAAGGTACGGGTCTCACGACCCAGCATTCAAGTCATACAGTCATACAAACCAGTAGCGGAAGTAACTTGTCTAAGTACAGACAACTAGTAAAATAAGAGAGGCTTGGAAAGCCTAGCTATACTACGTGGTCCTTCACAAGCTCAGGATCACCACCTGGGCCTTTAGCCTACTCGTTGATGTCAATGTCTACATAGAACCCATCAGAAAGGGTTGCAGCGTCTTCTGTAAAAATGTAAATTATAGCAACATGAGTATAAAGGTACTCAGCAAGACTTACATCAGATCCTACATACATGCATATTATCAAGAAGGGTTGGTGGAGTTATTGCAGCAAGCCAGCTTTGACTCTTGGCTAGACTATCCTACGATACTTCAACTTGAAATGGTTTTGCGCACACGAGTCCACTACTCACCACTTCAATACACTACCGAGGATCCGCCTCCGTCTTCCTACGGAAGAGCCATCCTCGGCACTCACACTTATCTTGAGGCTTTTAGAAGTTTCCATTTACTTGTCTATGAACTGTATAGGCAACCAAGTAGTCCTTTACCGCGGACGCGGCTATTCGAATAGATCATGTTAACCCTGCAGGGGTGTACTTCCTCATACATGTTTCCACCACTTAGCGTCTGCACACGACATGTGCTCGGCAGACTTCAAGCGAAAGCCGACGTGGGTGTAGGCCACGACCTACCTAAACACTTAAGCCTCTAGTCCAGGTTTATCGCCTATCCAGGTTCCATCCGCAGGGAGTCCGGCCGAGGTTTCCCATACGGCCCCGAACGATGTGAACAGGGTTCCCGAGATACCTAACGGGTATTCGGTACACCCGGCCACGTACCTACCGCATCACAGCCCACCCCTACGGTCAGCGCTGTCCACGGCCTCCGGTAGACTACAAACACCAGAAACTACTTGCAACTCCTGGACAGAGAGCTAGGGTGAATAAGAAGTCGAGCGGGGTCATATTTCAGGGCCCAATGCATGGTAGTAGCTGTATCTTAAATCACACATACAGATCTCAGTGCTTAAGGTCGGCTTCAATGAAACAACCCACCATGTACTCCTACATGGCCTCTCATCGATACCTTTACCAAATCGTATTCACCACACCACTCTTATTACCGGCATAATCATTTCACTCTAGCCCATCACCCAGATGAACCAGACCTGACACGACTCTAAGCATAGCAGGCATAGCAAGGTAGGAACAACACATACATATGGCTCAAACAACTCCTACACATGCTAGTGGGTTTCATCTAGTTACTGTGGCAATGACAGGTCATGCAGAGGAAATGGGTTCAACTACCGTAGCACACAGCAGTTTGAAACGCGTTGTCTTAATGCAGTAAAAGAGAGCAGGAGCGAGAACATGGGATTGTATCGATATGATCAAATGGTTGGTTGCTTGCCTGATGGTTCGATGCACTGATACGGTTCTTCGTTAGGGTAATCACGGTACTCCTCGGAGGCAGAACCTGTCGCAAAGGACACCGATACACAACCATCACCAAACAATGTGCAACAATATGATGCATGCATGAATCATGGCAGTATGAGTGTGTTGGGCTAATGCAACTAAAACCAGAAGGGTTTGAACAAATTTGAATCAAAGATTCAAATTTCAAACTCAAACATGGCCTTTAGAAGTGCTTTTCCTTGTTCTGCTTAAAACACCAATTTAACTTGTTTGATCATGCATGAAAATAGTACAGATGGATAGATTGGATTTTTCTGATCATTTTTCATATATAATTTGTCTAATTTGGAGTTACAGAATAAAAGTTATGAATTTTTGAAGTTTAAATAATATTCTGGAATTTCCTGATTTAAATTAAATCCAGAAATATATATTGCGCCAGCATGACGTCAGCTTGACGTCAGTGGTCAACTGCGGCTGGCTGGGGTCAAACCTGACGTGTGGGGTCCACACGTCAGTGACAGGGGGGTTTAACCGGGTTAATTTAATCCTAATTAAGGGTTAGTGGCGCTGGGGCCCACTGTCAGTGTCAGGGGGGTTAACTAACAGTGATTAGCGCTAATCTAACCACCTGGTCGACGGGGCCCACGCGTCAGTGACTCTGGGGGGTCAAACCTCAGGTCAAACAGGTCAAACCCACCGGCGACATGACGCCGGCGAGGCCCGAGACGGCGGCGCGATGCGGAAACGCGCTACAGGGCACGGGCGAGGCCGTGCTTGGGCTCGTTGGAGAGCCCTTGCTCCCGCGCGTCGAACGGTGGTGGTGGCCGTGCCTGAGGTGGCCGGTACCGACGACGGCGAGCTCGTGAGCGGCGGCCGGAGTTCGGCCAACGGCGGGTTAGGCGATGCAGGGCGCTAGGGGAGGCGTTGGTGCGTGCTACGTGCTCCTGGTGAGGTGTGGAGCACGATGGTGTGCTCGGCTTTGAGCTACAACGGCTCCAGCCACGGCGGTGATGGGGCACGACGTCGGCGAGCTTCGGAGCTCAAGGAGACGGCAGCTACAGGATGCTAGGGACGACGGGGCAAGGGGGAATCGGGTCAGCGGCTCACCGCGGAGCTGCAGGGATGGTTAGCGGGCTCGGGGACGTCCGGTAGCTCTCGAATCGACGGCGACGATCTCCGGTGGCCGAGGAGGGGAACGGTGACGTGGGCGGCGATGCAGGGCTTCCGGAGGGGCTTGGCTTGGTGGGGAGGAAGAGGGGGTCGCGGCGGAGCTCCTGAGCTCAGCGGAGGGGCGAGGGGTGGCCGGTGACGGCTGCTATGGCGAACGGCGGCGATGGTGGTGTTCGGCCGTGAGAGAGAGAGCGAGGGAGAGGAGGGGAAGCACCGAGGGAGAGTGAGAGAGAACGGGGGAGGGCGTGGCGTCGTTCCAGGCCATCCAGACGAGGAGGGGAGGGGCAGGCAGGCAGGCGAGCAGGTGGCGTGGCGCGGTGGCGCGCGCGCGCGCCGGGCACACTCCCCTCCCTCTGTCGGGACGAAGACGACAGAGGAGGGAGACGGGCTGGGCCGCCTGCTGGCTGGGCCGGCCAGCGGGCTGGGCTGCGCAGGGAGGAGCCCCAGGTAAGCTTCTCCCTTTTATTTATTTCTGTTTTCTAATTTCTGACATTTGTTTGATTTAAATAAAAATATTAAATCATTTATTACCTTATGCCAATTTTTGCAGGAGCTAGATATATTATTCCAGAGCTCCCCAACAGGTGGCATAATTTTTTTTGGACATATATTAATATATATAACTAATATATTTCCAATGCAAATATTTATGCATTAATTCCAAATGCCCAAAATAAATACCTATGAGCCCTTGAAAATATTGGTTTGATTTTTATCTCTGTCCAATATTTTCAGAGAGCAACATGAGCATTTTCTTGGACCCTTTTGGAGAAATTTTTATTTGGGTCATTTTCAAAAATGATTCTGAGGGTTTCACAAATCCCCATTTCAAGTTTCTGATGAAAGAGTAAACATGATGCAACACTCTAATGCATGACTAGCTAGGGTGTGACAAAGATGCTTGGCCGGGTGCTCAGCAAAATGCCCTCAGGGAAAGACGAAAGGAAGAATAGAGAAACCAAACTTCACACACTGTGCATCCAAACCGGGGGAATTGGTACCTCCCCTAAGGAGGATAGTCGGGAAGGGGAGTCTAAAGCCTCCTCCCCGCGCGGGAAGAAGAAGGCTGCCTCCGAAGACTTGGAGACGGAGGTGCCCAGGCAGGGGAAGAAAGCGTCACCAGGGGGCCCTGCCCCGAAGGGCGTCCTTACCGCGTCATGCCCGCCAACGGGCCAGCCCTCCACCGAGTTGTAAGCTACCCGTCAATTCGAAGGTACTACTTTTCTCCGAGTACACTAACCAGGATCCATTCTTTGCAGTCCGGCTAGCAGCTCTTCTCAACAGAGTTCGTCTTTGGGGGATCTTCCTCCGGAGATGATGGAGAGTGAGACCCCACCAACCTCTCCGCCTCATGAGGCGGGCGACACCGAGGTGTCATCACGGAGGAGTCCGGATCTGCCGAAGCCAGAGGCTAATCCTTCAGTCGCCCTGAGCCCAGAGCATTCGCCTCCCACGGGGGGTGATGAGAAGGGTCCGGCACAGTTCGGTGTCCGGCCGGACATACTGACAGGCCTTCTGGAGCGAGTTGCGCTCTCGGAGGAGCAGCGCTCATTAATGAGCACGGTGCTCAAGAAGATTTCATCTGCCACAACCGGTTTGAATGAAGCATTTACGAGCCTGCTGAGAGGATTTGAGGTACATTGTGAAAAATACACGATTTTTGGCTGTGAGGCACGCGCTAGGTGTGCTCCATATGCATAGTAGCCCCTAAGACTCTGGTTGCCGGCCCTAGGCGGCAAACGGAGGATCATATTTCGTAAGTAATGATTGCGCTGTACATATGCGCAGGTATCTAAGGGTCCGGCAGCCGACCAGTCCGTTGAAGTTGCCGAACTAAGGAGGCAGATCGGATCTATTGATGCCGATATCACGCTGGTGAACGAGTGGCTGAACGAGTCACAAGGTATGTGCTCTGCTTTCCTTATTATGTTGTATAGGGAAATATGAGAGGGGCATAATATTAATGCGACATGTTTGGACTGCATACGGAGCTGCTGCCGTGGAAGCCCTGAGGGTGGAACTTTCCCAGGCCAAGGAACAAGCTCGGGCTAGCAATGCGGATGCCCTAAAGGCGGCCGAAGAGTTGAGAGCCGAACAGGCTGCTCATCGCCGAAGCGAAGACAAGATAGCCGAAATGGCTGTGGAGTTGAAAAATGCCGCCGACCGGTATGAGCTCCTTGAAAAGGAGAATCAGGTTAATTCAGCTGACCTAAACAAGGCACTTAATGCGGCCAAGGAGATGCGGACCGAAATCAGGGATGTGCGGGAGGAGCTTCGACAGGCCGGAAAAATCGCGGCCGGGGGCTCCTACTTATTGCGGATGAAGTTTTTGGATCCTAAGCATGCTCTCCTGGATCGACGCTGGTGTCCTGCAGATGCTTATGCGGACTTGGCGAAGAGTGCAACTGATGCCGCCAAGTTTTTCGAGGATCAAGGTGATAAAGAAGTGGAGAAGTTGTTCTGGTCCCAATTCAATGCTCCTGCGCGCCCATTGCCGTTAGTGAGAATATGGTTGCCGTGGCGGAACTTCATAGGCTGTCCGGGCTTGCCATGCGGTATGTAATAGACCATCTTTGGCTGAAGGAACCGAAGCCGGACAGTTATTTTGGTTTGGTGCAACAATTCCTCGGTGCCGTATCTCAAATTGATGCCATAAGGAGGTCGGCGTGTATAGAGGGTGCACGGATGGCACTTGCCCGCATTAAAGCATATTGGACAGATATGGAGGCCACCCTCATTGCGACCCAGAATCCAGCGGGAGGCCAGGATCCGGCCGAGCACTACTTGGAGCAGGTAACAGAAGGTGCTCGCTTAATAGAGGCTCAGTGCTCGAAGAATGTCATTGTAAAAACAATGTTATTTTGATTATGAGGCTGTATTTATACTTATTGCCCGAAAGTATTATTTGTGCCTCCTGTGCGGCCGTTTTTATGTAAAAGTTAGCAGTCGTTGGCTTCAGCCCCCACGCATACAATGCGGGGGTGTTCGCGAAAAATATGCATAATCACACTTGATCCAACGTCTTGGTCCACTAAGGAGGTGATCGCACGTCGAACTAGGCAACCAGACTATATAGCTGTAACACTTTCACTTAGCCATAGGAATTTGACGGTGGGGCTACTATGTAGCCCCTAGTACTTTTGCGTGCATCCGAATATGGGCATGTGTGTACATGACCGGGAAACGGTCCTTCATTAATGCGGAGGAATCCTAAAGATTCCGGTAAGTTTTCGAGTTGTTGAACAGTCTCTCGCTGTATCATGACAGTCAGCTGTCGGCTTTCTCTACTGAGGTGCTCATCCGAAATAACCAGGGCACAATTGCAGTAGTTCTCCTTTGGCCACCTTAGCCGATAAGAATGGAACATAAGGCGGCAAACCCAGGAGCCGGGCAAACCCAACATTTCACCAAAGACATGATTCGGAGCTGATGCATATAAGGCCAAACTCGTGACGCCGAACAGTCCCGAAGGTATTCGGACTTTGTAACAGAAAATGGGCTGAAGAGCGCCCTTTCATTATAAACCCTGTATTTCCAGGTACGTGCATCGGTCTGTCGTGGCGAAATGCCAATAACGGCAGTATCCTTTGTGGGTATAGTACCCATGGGATGTGTGAACAACAAGAGGCAATATAAAAGGTTTACACATGGGCTTAATCTAAAGAGAAATCTTTGAGCGGGGCCCTACTGCACGTCTGCGCCTTTGTCTCTGTTGTGCCGTTTCCTGGAAGGGTATCGCACGCGTTGTGTCTGTAAAAAAGAAAAACTCGTGTAAAAGAGTATGACGTAAGAGTATGATGGATGGAAAAAGTGTAAGGCATTGGCCTGTAAATAAGGTCAGGCCATCGGTGGGGTTTTATTAAATTTTTATAGCCCCTGGTGTCCTCTATGGGATTACATATACGGTGCCCTGGCTCATTTTTATCCGAGCTGCCGGACTCGTCTAACCGTGTCCATGGTCTGAACAACCAGTCATGCTTTTTGGTATCTGAGGCCTCTTAGAGTCCGGCCGCTAGAGCCGTCGTGTATTCCTCCACGCGTTAAGAGCGCTCTGTGTTTCCGTTAATGGTGATGACGCCACGTGGACCAGGCATCTTGAGTGTAAGGTAGGCATAGTGTGGTACTGCGTTGAAGCGGGCGAAGGCCGCTCTTCCAAGAAATGCGTGATAGCCACTTTGGAAGGGTGTGATGGTGAATAGTAGTTCTTTGCTTCTGGAGTTGCCTGGGGAGCCGAATGTTACCTCCAGTTTGACGGAGCCCCTACCGTAGGCTTCTACGCCTGGTATCACCCCTTCAAAGGTGGTGTTGCTTTGGCTAATTCTGGATGGGTTTATCCCCATCCTGCGGACAGTGTCCTGGTATATTAAATTGAGACTACTGCCGCCATCCACGAGGACGTGGGTGAGATGGTATCCGTCAATTATTGGGTCAAGCACCAAGGCCTCTGATCCTCTGCGCCGAATACTAGTCACGCAGTCTGTGTGATCAAAGGTGATCGGACAAGCCAACCAGTAGTTAGGTGTAGGTACGATGGGCTCTATAGCGTACGCGTCTCTGAGCGCGCGTTCGTGCCTTCTCGTGGATGTGTGAGTCGCGTTTATCATGTTTACTGTTTTAACCTCTGGTGGGAATTTTTTCTGTCCCCTAGTGTTCGGCTGGCGAGGTTCATCCTCGTCTTCACACGGTGTTTCCCTTCCCTTGTGTTCGGCATTTAATTTGCCGGCCTGCTTGAAGACCCAGCACTCTCTGTGCGTGTGGTTCGCAGGTTTGTCGGGGGTGCCATGAATTTGGCACAGTCTGTCCAGGACTCTGTTCAGACCGGACGGTCCTTCTTTACTACCTTTAACTGGCTTCTTTTGCTGATCAGGTCGAGAGCCCCTGAATCCGGCGTTGACCGTTGTGTTGTCCGGCCTCTCTTGCTTGTTTTGACGTTTGTTTTTATTAAGCCGTGGCTTCCGTTGCCATCCCTTAATTCGGATGTGCTGGGGTCGCTGGTGCCTTTACGGGCCAACCAGCTATCTTCACCCGCGCAAAAGCTGGTCATAAGGCTTGTTAAGGCTGCCATTGTCCTTGGCTTTTCTTGGCCGAGGTGTCTGGCGAGCCACTCATCGCGGATGCTGTGTTTGAATGCCGCTAAGGCTTCGGCATCCGGACTCTCTGGGCTATTGGATTATGTGACTTAAATCGTCCGCATCCGGAGGCCGGACATAAGTCCCTTGAAAATTGGCCCTGAAAGCGTCCTCGAGTTCCTCCCAACTTCCAATTGAATTTTCGGGGAGGTTTTTCAACCAGTGTCGAGCTGGTCCCTTCAACTTGAGGGGAAGGTATTTGATGGCGTGGAGGTCAACCCCACGAGCCATGTGTATATGCAGGATAAAATCCTCGATCCAGACCCCTGGGTTTGTCGTTCCGTCGTATGCCTCTATATTCACAGGTTTAAAACCCTGTGGAAATTCATGGTCCAGTACTTCTTCGCTGAAGCACAGGGGGTGAGCAGCTCCTCTGTAACGTGATGTGGCATGCCATCGGCTGTTGTTGTGTCCGGTGTTCATTCCGAACTGGTATTCGATTGGTATTATAGTTTTGGTGGCCATAGTCCCGCGCCGGGGTGTGTCCTTTAGATCCGTAGATGGACCTAGCCGCGCCGGCTTCCTTATCTAGGTGCTCACGTAAATCGTGCGCGGCGTCGGTAGCTGCTCTGTTATGGTAATGAAGTGGTACGTCCGGCCTCCTTGTTGTGTTGTTTTTTGGTGGAACGGCCTCGTCGTCGAATTCTGGCAGTAGCTTGCGTTTTGGATAGCTCTTTGTATGGCGATCGTCGCCATATCTTTCTTCAGTGTCTAGCACTTTATTCCATCTGCGATTGAGCGTTTCCTGTGCGGCCTTTAGCCATTGCTTCTGCTTCTTGAGACTTCTCGCGGTGGCCATAAGCTTTCTGTGGAGGTTATCTTGTTCCACATGTTTTTCCGGGATAATGAATGCATCATCATCCGGACTGTGTTCTTGTCCTGGGGCGGTTTCATGAACTCGTCCCTCGGGATCATTGTGATCGGACGTCTGCTCCAAACTGTGTTCGGCGTGACCTGGCTCATCCTGCTCCATCGATGGGTCCGTATGGTCGTTGTTGCCTTCGGATATGACTGGGGTATCGATCTTTCTGGCGCTCTTGTCACTATTTTTACTGTTGCTGGACTTGGGGCGGCGTCTGCGCCGTCGCTTTGGTTTTTTCCCGTGGGTTTTATCTTAGGCGTGTCCACCATGTATATATTGTATGACGGGGTGGCTGTCCACCGTCCTGTGAGCGGTGGTTCCTATTCTTCTCCTGCATTGTCGTCCATACCGTCGATGTCTGGGAGTCGAAGTCAAGCACGTCGGTTAATTCATCAACCGTGGCAATGAAATGGGTGGTGGGTGGGCAACGAATTCCTTCGTCACCTACTTCCCACTCGAGCCGGACATAGTTCGGCCAAGAGTCTCCTGTCAAAGAGAGAGATTTTAACGAGTTCAGCATGTCGCCAAAGGGAGAGTGCTAGAAGATATCCGCAGCGGTAAACTTCATTACCGGAGCCCAACCAGGCTCAGCAGGCTTGAGAGCGTGCGGACTGGAACCTACAACCGGATACGAGTCCGGGGGTCCAGTGTCATAGGCTTCCTTGGAGGTAAGGTCTGTGTTTGGTTCTACCGCCGATGAGTGTGCCGCCTGCAGGGCAGGGTCCATCCACCCGTCCTTGGGCAACACAATCTGCTCCGTATTTAGGTCCAAGGCTACCGCAGGGGTGATATCCTGAGCGTTGTCCGACGGCAGGTCTAAGCCGTGCTCATCGTGACTGTCCGGCGCTCCTGGCTCGGCCCCGATTCCGTCGAAGATCAAGTCTCCGTGATATCGGTCATGTAGTTCAGGTTTCCGAATCTGACCTGGTGGCCAGGGGCGTAGTTCTCGATCTGCTCTAGTTGGCCAAGAGAATTGGCACGCAGCGCGAAGCCGCCGAACACAAAGATTTGTCCGGGGAGAAAAGTCTCACCCTGGACCATGTTGTTGATGATTGAAGGCGCCATCAAGCCTTGCAGCGGCGACATAGAGGAACTCTCAATGACAGCACCAATGTCGGTGTCAAAACCGGCGGATCTCGGGTAGGGGGTCCCGATCTGTGCGTCTTAGGCTGATGGTAACAGGAAGCAAGGGACACAATGTTTACCCAGGTTCGAGCCCTCTCGATGGAGGTAAAACCCTACTTCCTTCTTGATTAATATTGATGATACGAGTAGTACAAGAGTAGATCTACCACGAGATTGTAGAGGTTAAACCCTAGAAGCTAGCCTATGATGATATGATTGTGATTGTGATCGGCCTTCTAAGGACCAACCTCTCCGGTTTATATAGACACCGGAGAGGGCTAGGGTTTACATGGAGTCGGTTACAAGGAAGAAAATATAATATCCGAATCACCAAGCTTGTCTTCCACACAAAGGAGAGTCCCATCCGGACGCAGGACGGAGTCTTGAGTCTTGTATCTTCACGCTCCAATAGTCCGGACGAAGTATATAGTCCAGCCGTCCGGATACCCCTAATCCAGGACTCCCTCAGGGGACTCCTGAGCATCGTGACTCAGGAGCTCTTACTAGCTCTCCAGCCCTCACCCCCTGGCCTTGAACACAACATCGCGACCTGGTATACCAGCGGCGGCTGAGATCGCTTGAGGGCCGGGACCTGAGGACATGGAGCACTAAGGAGAGTACGGGGGAGAAGGGGGAAGCTCGCGAGTGCCTAACCTAGTTACATCCCAGCTGCCGATGCAAAGTCTGGTGCAACGCAAAGGAATGGCTCCAGATTACCGAGATAAGTTTCACGCCTGGAACAGCTAATCATTACAACACGAGATTCTCACTTGATGCGGCCCTGTGGCGGCAACGTTGCCTTCCTTTCTCACCTCTCGACGGCTGCTTGCGCGCTAAAGGGGACCTCCTGAGCATCGCGCCTCAGGGGCTCTTACTGGACCTCGGGACGCTCACCTCCTGGCCTTGACCACGGCATCGCGACCTAGCATACCAGCGACGGCTGCAGCCTGCCTGGGGACCGAGACCTGTCAGCATAGAGCGCTAAGTTGTCATGAGGTTGGAAAGGGGGAACCAAGCCGGGACAGGACAAGCATTCGCACGATTTTGTAATGAGGATCACATCAACAAAAGACATCGCAAACCCTTTACACGCCCCCACGGGGTGTTTCTTTATTCCTCGCAGGGAACAAAAGGAAAGAACTCTGAGGAATACTGACTACACGCGCCTCCGTGGCCGATGCCATCATCAACAGTGGGCCATGGGAGACTGGCGCCAACCCCATCCAGATCAGCCGCGGTGACGTCCCGATGCTGCCGCCCTGCCTCGAGCGCGGTGCGAGCTCGGGGGCACGTAGCTGTCGTCGCTCGTCTCCGGGGTCTCGAAGAGTTCAGGAGATTCGCTGGACTCCCAAGCGTCGCTACTGCTACCGGAGGAGCCGTTAGGGGAGCGGACGGCGGGTCCAGCCCCTGCCGCGTCGATCTCCTGACCTCCCCCTCTAGGGCAGCACTCCAGGCGGTGGCCTTCCGCCTCGAAGACGTTCAAGAACAACATGGAGGTGCCGTCGTACTCAAAATGGATCATGAGGGCGCCTCCCGTTCGGCAGACCCGGGCGATTTCGCCCCAGCCTCGGGTCATGAAGATCTTACTAGTGGAAACGACCTCAACCTCTGCTCCAGTCGCCGGAGCGCCACAGTCGGCATGCTGCAACCAAAGCTCGAGAGGCCCCCTCGACGGCATCTTGGTGGCGAAGAACGAAGGGAAGCGGATCTAGGTGCTTGGGGGCATGGCCGCATGGAGCACGAGCTCGCGAGAGGAGTCCGCGGCGTGGACTCCAGGTGAGGGAGTCCTGGACTAGGGGGTGTCCGGACAGCCGGACTATCAATGTCCGCCGGACTATCAAGACTATGAAGATACAAGATTGAAGACTCTGCCCCGTGTCCGGATGGGACTTTCCTTGGCGTGGAAGGCAAGCTTGGCAATACGGATATGTAGATCTCCTACCATTGTAACCGACTCTGTGTAACCCTAGCCCTCTCCGGTATCTATATAAACTGGAGGGCTTTAGTCCGTAGGACAACATACATTACAACAATCATACCATAGGCTAGCTTCTAGGGTTTAGCCTCCTTGATCTCGTGGTAGATCTACTCTTGTACTACCCATATCATCAATATCAATCAAGCAGGAGTAGGGTTTTACCTCCATCGAGAAGGCCCGAACCTGGGTAAAAACATCGTGTCCCTTGTCTCCTGTTACCATCCGCCTAGACGCACAGTTCGGGACCCCCTACCCGAGATCCGCCGGTTTTGACACCGACATTGGTGCTTTCATTGAGAGTTCCTCTGTGTTTTCACCGATAGAGCGGATGCCTCCCCCCGTCTTCAAAGACGATATTTTCGCCGGAGGGGCCTTGGCCGCCGGCCAAACTATCCGGCTTGGTGGTTTTCTCATGACCGCCTGTCCGGCCGCCGCTTCGACAATGACTTCTCAAGTCGTCGAAAGCAATCTTCGCGTCAGCCCTAAAGCTGCCGAACAGTTAGATCCAATGGAGCTCTCGTCTGTTAATGAGCTCTTGGATCGCATCGCCGCCCTGGGAGTTGCTACGGACTACAACTAGATTGGGCTTAAAACCGATATGAGAGAGATTAACTCTCCCCAGGCCACCCACCACGTCGCAGTGGTGGAAGAGCAATACGGCAACTCTTCGCCGGTGTTGAAAACAATTCATGTCCGGATTCCCGAACCCTCCATGCCGGATTCCCGCAGAGGGACGGACTTCGATCGAGCATCGAACTTAAAATCATGCATCGCCCCGGACTCGCTGGATTGTCCCCAGCAAAACACACTTCCGAATTCGGAAACCCCTTGGCCTTTGAGCCTCAAGATGGGCAGGGATCCGGATTTTATTCCACCCACCCGCCCAGACATATGCGATCTATCTCTAATACGGCAAGAGCCTACAGAAACAGTACATCACTACTGGGCCAGATTCCTCCTGGTTATGGACAGGATAAAGGACTGCCGAGAGGAAAACGCAATATCAATCTTCCGCAATAACTGCACGGACAAGGGAATACTAAACGCCATTGATCGTTGCAAAATTACACGCTTTACTGATCTAGCGTCCATAGTACGAAAGTACTGTGCGATGGAGAGTTTCCAGAAAACCGAAAATCAATTTTGGGATAATCCGGCCCCAAACCCAGTCCGCAGTAAAAGGGCACCTTACACTCAGGCCCCAGATACAAAAACGAAAAAACAAAAACCCAGTCAGGGAAACGGAACCGTACTGGAGGGATGGCTCAATGGACCCTGTAAGCTTCATAATACAGAGGGAGCCATCCCAACACATAGCCTTCGAGCATGTTGGATATTACGGCAGGTGGCCAAAAGTGGCGAAGAGCTTCTAGCTCCGGGAAACCACTCCAACAATACCAGCACGGTATCAACAGTCTTCAAGACTTTCGCATCAAATAATATGCAAAAACGATAAATCCGCGAACTCGCCGAAGTCTACCAAGTAGCAACAGCAAATCCATGGAGCGACACAGCCATTACCTTCAATGGCAGCGACGAGCCTATATTCCGAACAACCAGAGCCCCAGCCGCACTGGTACTTAGTCCCATAGTGGACGGCTTTCGACTGACAAAAGTCCTCATGGACGGCGGCAGCGGACTAAACCTCATTTACGAGGAAACTCTGCGAAAAATGGAAATCCATTGGAGCCGTATTGAGCGAAGCAGCACAACCTTTAGAGGAATAATCCCTAGCCGGGAAGCGCGCTGCACCGGAAAAATCACACTCGATGTGGTGTTCAGCTCTCCGGACAATTACAGATCCGAAGAAGTCACGTTTCAGGTGGCCTCGTTCAGCAGTGGATACCACGCCATATTAGGACGAGAGGAATTCACAATTTTTCAAGCAATACCTCATTACGGGTACATGAAGCTTAAAATGCCTGAGCCCAACGAAATAATCACTCTCGCTAGTGATCCAGACATAGCACTCCGCGCCGAAAACAAGACAGCCGCACTAGCCCTTGAGGCACTATCCGAAGCCTTAGCGGCAGAGGAACTCACCGCGCTGCGCTCTACGGTGAACAGGGACGATGTGATACTCGATAAAAGATTCAAGTCCACCTCCTTCAAACCAGCAGACGAGATAATAAAATTCCAGGTCCATCCAACGGACCCAACAAAGACGGCCTCCATTGGGGTATAGTTGAACCCCGAAATAGACGCCGCACTGCGCGAATTCCTTCGGGAAAATTGGGATATCTTAGCCTGGCATCCTTCAGACATGCCCGGAATCCCCCGCAGGTTGGCTGAACACAGCCTCAACATCCTAAATGGATTCAAGCCAGTCAAACAGGCTCTTCGACGATTTTCCGAGCCCAAAAGACAGGCAATGGGAGAAGAGCTAGCGAAACTATTGGAAGCCGGATTCATTAGAGATATCAAACATCCGGACTGGCTAGCAAATTTGGTGATGGTACCAAAGAAGGATAAATCCTGGCGCCTCTGTGTCGATTTTAATGACCTAAATAAAGCTTGCCCAAAGGATCCCTTCCCTCTCCCCCGCATCGATCAAATCATCGATGCCACAGCAGGGCACGATTCGTTGTGCTTCCTGGACGCATACTCTGGCTATCATCAAATCAAGATGGCGGAAGCAGACCAAGCCGCAACGGCATTTATCACTCCATATGGACCATTCTGCTTCAACACGATGCCCTTCGGACTCAAAAACGCCGGCGCAACATATCAGCGCATGATTCAAACATGTCTGGCCACCCAGATCGGCAAAACAGTTGAGGCATATGTAGACGACGTAGTCGTCAAAACAAAACACGTCGAAACTTTAGTAGACGATTTGAGGCTCACATTCGACAACCTCAGAGCATATGACATCAAGCTGAATCCAGAAAAATGCGTGTTCGGCGTACCAGCCGGAAAGCTGTTGGGCTTCATTGTATCTGGTAGAGGAATTGAAGCAAATCCGGCCAAAATCCGAGCTCTGTCACAGTTGGATATTCCAAAAGACCTCAAACAAATACAAAAATTAACAGGATGCGTGGCAGCATTAAGCCGCTTTATCTCCCATTTAGGAGAAAAGGCATTGCCCCTCTATCGCCTCCTCAGGCGCACTGAACACTTCGAGTGGACGGATGCTGCCACTGCCAGACTCGAAGAAATAAAGGCCATACTGGCAACAAATCCGGTCCTGGCTGCGCCCACTCTGGGCGAACCAATGTTGTTATACATCGCAGCAATACATCAAGTTGTAAGCGCAGTGCTCGTCGTCGAACGAGCGACAGAAGGGCATAAATTCCCTCTTCAAAAACCAGTGTATTATGTATCCACTGTGTTAACCCCCTGCAAATCCCGCTACTCGCACTATCAGAAGATAGCATATGCGGTGTTCATGGCGTCTCCAAAGCTCCGGCACTACTTTCAAGAGTGCTCGATAACAGTGGCCTCTGAGGTACCACTCAATGACATTATCAATAACCGCGACGCAACGGGCAGGATAGCAAAATGGGCCATTGAGCTCTTACCATTCGACATCACTTACAAACCTCGACGAGCCATAAAGTCACAAGTTTTGGCTGACTTCGTCGCCGAATGGACTAAAGCCGAACTCCCTAAAGAGTACGGCGCATACTCCAATTGGACTATGCATTTCGACGGCTCCAAAATGTTGGCCGGACTGGGGGCTGGCATTGTCCTGACGTCCCCCATCGGAGATACAGTCCAGTATGTACTTCAAATAATGTACACGGACTCCAACAATGCAGCCGAATACGAGGCCCTGTTACATGGTCTCCGGATGGCGGTCTCCATGGGCATTCAACGCCTAGAGGTGCGCGGGGACTCAAACCTTGCAATATCCCAAATAAATGGAGACTTCGACGCCAAGGATCCGAAAATGGAAGCATATCGTAATGCTGTCCTAAATATGTTAGCTCGGTTTGAAGGACTCGAATTCCATCACATAGCCCGAGATAATAACCAAGCGGCCGACGTCCTGGCACGCATCGGTGCTAAACGTGATGCTGTCCCTCCAAATATCTTCCTGGAACGGCTCTTCAAGCCATCCGTACTATGTGAAGAGGAGCCCGGTAGCTACAAACCGGAGAAAACCGCACCAACTGGTGATTCGGCAGACGACATAACACCCTCCGCCCACGTCATAATGGCGGTAATTGCCGCGTGGACAGAACCTTTCATAGCCTACTTACTTAGGCAGGAACTTCCCGAAGACCAAAATGAGGCCCGCTGCATAGTCCGGCGATCGAAGGCCTACAAGGTCCATGAGGGAGAACTTTATAAGAAAAGTACCACCGGAGTCCTCCAAAGGTGTATCTCCGAAGAAGAAGGGCGAAACCTCCTGGCTGAAATTCATGCCGGACTAGGCGGACACCACGCAGCAGCCCGGGCCCTTGTAGGAAAGGCATTCCATACAGGATTTTATTGGCCGACGGCTCGGGCAGACGCACAGGACTTGGTACAGCGATGCGTTGGTTGTCAGCTCTTTGCTAATCAGAGCCATATGCCACCCACCGCCCTCAAAACCATACCCATTTCCTGGCCGTTCGCGGTCTGGGGGCTTGACATGGTTGGACCCCTTAAAGGAGGAACCCACAAGAAAAAGTACCTATTGGTCATGGTGGATAAATTCACCAAATGGATAGAGGCCAAACCGGTCAAAATGGCAGAGTCCGGACCAGTGATAGACTTTATATCAAGGGTGGTACACCGTTATGGAGTCCCCCACAGCATCATCACCGACAACGGCACGAACTTCACAGCCGACGAGGTTAAGTCATGGTGCAAAAATATGGGCATCAAGCTCGACTATGCGTCAGTCTATCACCCTCAAACCAACGGTCAAGTTGAAAGAGCAAATGGTCTAATAATGAGCGGCATTAAACCCAGACTAGTGAGGTCACTCACCAAATCCGACACACAATGGGTCGAGGAGCTCGACTCCGTACTCTGGGGGCTGCGGACAACGCCTAACCATACTACCGGATTCACACCATTTTTTATGGTATACGGCGCAGAGGCAGTCTTGCCCTGTGACATTATTCATGACTCACCTCGAGTGCGCATGTATGAGGAAGGAGAAGCCGAGCTTGATCGGCAGGACAGCTTGGACACATTGGAGGAAGAACGTGACGTCGCGAAGGCTCGTTCCACATTCTATCAGCAGCAGGCCCGAAGATATCAAAGCAGAGAAGTATGGGCCAAGACTTACAACATTGGTGAACTAGTTCTACGCCTGCCGGACAAGAAAAAGGACAAGCTCAAGCCCAAATGGGAGGGTCCCTTCATCATCGATCAAGTACTGACCGGCGGAGCGTACCGTCTACGAAATGCGTCGAATAACCGACTCGAGCCGAACCCATGGAACGCAGCCCGCCTCCGACGATTCTATGCCTAGCGCCGGACTAAGAGTTCGTCCCCTTCCCCCGTCCAAACTTTTACACTTCGGCTGTCTTTTGTTTCTCTTTTTATCCTTTTTTATTAAAAAAAACCCTTCCGGGCCTATTTTTTGCATTCTGTGCATACGCATGATGTGCTATCCGCACTCATTATTCCTGGGGGCTTCTTTTACAGAAGCTCAATTATACGCATGATGTGCTATCCGCACTCATTATTCCTGGGGGCTTCTTTTACAGAAGCCTAATTATACGGGTTTTATACCCATCACATGTGTCAAGCTTCCACATGTACCTTTTATTCGCCATTATATGCATCGATATAACTTAAGTTTTGGCCAAGCTGGGTTGCCTGGCTCCTGTGCTTACCCCTACGTTCCCGATTGTTCGGCTAGGAGGTAAAGGGAGCACCTCTACGATTGTTACTGCTGGGTCAGCCGGATGTGTACCTCAGACTGGGTGAAGCCGAAAGCTAGCGTTCTTAAGGGAATATTCGGTCGGTGACTTAAAAGATGAATTTGTACCTATTTATCTATCTGCCCCTAGATGTTTTACTGCTTTCTTTGCAGTTCGGACATGCACTTTAGGGCATGCCTCCCAGCGAAAGGAACCCTTAACGGAACTATTCTCGCTGGAAGATGTTTCTTACTAACCATGTAATATAACATAACTAGTTGGGCACTTGTCTGATAAAGCACTAATGACCCCTACGCCTGGTCTCCATGCATACCACGGTTGTTTCTTAACCAAAAAGGTATTCGGACACACTCCGGACTCTAGGGTCCCGAGGTCGAAGCGAAAAGGTCGGCAAAGACAAACGATCTACAATCCGGCTAGAAGGCATTTCACATGTCACTTTAAAGGATAACATACATTGTCAAATTTATTGATTGTATTCCTCCTCAATCCCGTCTAATAGGCTATCTAATTTACAGTCCTGTTGGGAAAATTTAGCAGCCAACTCTACTTGGCTATACACTAGACTCACAGGGATCTCCTTCCCGTTGGGCCCCACCGGTCCAACTTCGGCCATGTGGTTGGGATCTGCCTTCTTGTACCGCGTCTTCACCATGGCCCAAGCCTCCCTCGCACCTTGACGGCAAGCCGAAATCTTCCACAAACGGAAGCGCTGCCGCACTCCCTGCAGCTTCTCCGCAAGCTCCCGAGGCTCTTGGGTAGGGTGAGGGCTGGCCATAAAGCCTGAACGACGCCGCTCATTGCCTGCCGAACTCGCTCGAGTAGTTGCAACAGTTCGGGAAGTTGATCACCCATTGATATGGGCATCTTCTCTGCAGGACGACCCGTGAGTATACCTACAAGACATATCATGTCAAAACGCTTCCTCGCCGGACTCTTCTTTTCAAAAGAGTTCGCTCAAGCACTTACTATAAATGCTGCGACGAAGCCACTGGTTCTCCTTAACGGAGCCGGACAGCTCGGCCTGTACGCCTTTTAGCTCTTCTCCGACCTTGGCGTTGGCATATTGGAGCTTGTTCATTTCCTGCTGAACTCTATTCAGCACACCCTCGCCGGCCTTTAGCTGGCGTAGCAATGCTTGCCTGTCCGGATCTTGTCCGGCGGTACCTGCAAATGTCATTATTAGACTCGTGCGCACGCCGCACAGCGCTTATATTTATAAAAATGTGTTACCAGGAGGGGTCTTTCCGTCTCCTCCTGCGGCAGCAAGTGCGGCCTCAAGTTGGGCCTTGCAATCTTGCAGCTCCCGAGACAGCTGGGCATTCTTCTCGTTAAGTGCCTGAAATTTACAATGATCCTTAAATCAGTTAGCATAACTAATTTAAGTCTCGGGGGCTACTGGTATATACAACCATTAAAATTTCCTTACCCGTATGTCTTTCACATACTGCTCCGTGGCTCTGGTAAAACCATTTTGAGCAGCGCGGAGATGCGCGTCCCCTGCGTTAAAGGCATCCAATGCCTCAGGGGAAAAACACGCTTCTTGAAATACTGTCCGGCAGCGCCTATGGTTCATGGCGCTCTCCACCTCAGACTTGGTGGCGGACAGTCTGTCGGTATCCTCCGTTGGAGAAGGATCCGGCTCGCGTCTTGCGCTTGCCTCCCCCTCCAGGCCGGGCGCTGGGGCCTGGCCGGTGTTGGTCGGATTGGCAATTCCTGCGCTCGCAGTCCAGCGAGCGCTTTTTCTCCTACAGAAATCATGGGCACTTAGACGTTTCCTCGGAACGTTGCTCTAAAAACTCAAATATGAGCTATACCTTTGCGGCGACGTTTCCGTCCGCACTGCGCTCCTTTTCCGCCTGCTGGTTTGGACTGACCTCTGTTGGTCGGCCGCCGCGGGCTCGGCTTCCTGCCGTAAAGGCACTTCCTGCAAAATACCATCGTTCGCGAAGGTCAGAAATGGGCAAGGATGAGATAATGGTGTCCGGACTTTGGTCGCAGTCACCTGGGAAGCCGGACTTAGTCCGGGGTAGTCCGCCGTAATGGCGACCAAAGCATTGTCTATGCTGAGATGGTGATACACCCCGTCGATCAGCTCCACCTCGATATCCGGGTCCTCCTCGGAGGCCGGACCCAGGGATCCTTCTGGATCCTCGGGTTGCGGAGCAGGACTTACCATGTCCTCCACAATCCGGCGTAGACCCTGCGCCGAAGACATAATGTAAGAAGCTTAAACTTCGAAAGCATGGGCTGGGCCCTTCAAGGTGTTCACTTACCCATCCTCTGGGGTTGATCATGGAAAACCCATTCAAAGGGTTCGTTCGAAGGAAATCCTCCTTCTCCCCCTTGTACAGACTGGACAGGATCTTCACCAGATCCTCGGTCGAATCCGGCCCTTTGCGGCCATGCCGGGTAGCATCGTCTTCCCCGTTAAAATCCCACATGGGGTGGCCTCTGTATTGCAGTGGTTGTACCCCTCGCTTGATGCATGTCGCCATGACTCCGATCATGGTCAAGCCGGAATGACCCATTAATCTTATCCGTCCCATCAAGTAATGGACGCTCTTGTCTTCCTCCAATCGGGGGCTCCGCGGGCGCCAGCTGAGGCGTTTCTTCAAGGGAGCAGCACTAAACTCCGGGAGGCCGATCCGGACTGGGTCTGGCAGCGGAGCGTCTTCTATATAAAACCATTCCGAGGGCCAGTCTTCGGACGCCCTCTTGGGAGTGCCGGATAGGTATCCGGTCCCGGCGATGCGCCATATTTCGGCGCCGCCCACTTGATATATGGACCCCTGGTGAGAACGGGGTACGAGGCAAAACAACCTCTTCCACAATGCGAAATGGGGCTCAATGCCCAGGAATAGCTCGCAAAGAGCTACGTAGCCCGCGATATGCAGCACAGAGGCGGGCGTAAGGTGGTGGAGCTGGAGTCCGTAGAACTTCAGGAGCCCGCGGAGGAACGGATGTATTGGAAATCCGAGTCCCCACGTCAGATAAGGGACAAAACATACTCGCTCCCCCTTATTGGGGCTTGGAGTGTCCTCCGCCTGTCTCCCACCTTGATAAGTAACCAGTCCGGCCCGGACTGGGATCATAATGGCCGGAGGGAGGAATCCCCCCGTTTGGAGCTTCTCGAGCTCATTGTGCGAAATAGAGCACCTCCTCCAACTCCCCGGCGGTGGGCTGGGAGCGCGCGAAGAAGAGTCGTGGTGACGATCCATGGTGGAATGGATTTCTAGGTCAAAGGCGCTTCGATGGAGTATTCGCGGGAGGAAGATGGTGTGGTTTGGATCTGAATTCTTGCCTCTTTTATAGGCGGTCGACTCGCACAATTGGGGGGGTGAAATGCAAAAAACACCCTGGCTTTTCGCATTCGTGCGACGCATGGAAGAGGGCCTTTATTTGGCGTAGAAGCCGAGGAGCACAGTATTCAAGATAAAGCCGGACACTGTTCGGCAGGTACATGGAATTTGAAGGGAGAACCCGCCTTGCAACGCCGAAGACTATGAACGCACTGGACTTATCGTCAATGAAGCCTGGTTCGGGGGCTACTGAGGGAGTCCTGGACTAGGGGGTGTCCAGACAGCCGGACTATCAATGTCCGCCGGACTATCAAGACTATGAAGATACAAGATTGAAGACTCTGCCCCGTGTCCGGATGGGACTTTCCTTGGCGTGGAAGGCAAGCTTGGCAATACGGATATGTAGATCTCCTACCATTGTAACCGACTCTGTGTAACCCTAGCCCTCTCCGGTATCTATATAAACCGGAGGGCTTTAGTCCGTAGGACAACATACATTACAACAATCATACCATAGGCTAGCTTCTAGGGTTTAGCCTCCTTGATCTCGTGGTAGATCTACTCTTGTACTACCCATATCATCAATATCAATCAAGCAGGAGTAGGGTTTTACCTCCATCGAGAGGGCTCGAACCTGGGTAAAAACATCGTGTCCCTTGTCTCCTGTTACCATCCACCTAGACGCACAGTTCGGGACCCCCTACCCGAGATCCGCCGGTTTTGACACCGACACCAGGAGCAACGGCGCGCATCGCCGCGGCTCGCCGACCTCGCCTGTGGCCCGGGCGGCATCGCTCGCCGTCCCTTTCTCTAGAGCCCTCAGCTTGGGCGTACTGGGGTAGCGGGTACCCAGGAGGTGGCCGCTCGCACCAAGGCCTCGTCATCTCCAGCCTCGCGACCTCACCACGGCGGTGGACCGGCCTCTTCTTCGGCGGGAGTGGATCAGGTCCATCCCGGGGAGCCTTCCCCTTCTCTTCGGCCGAGAATCTGCGGATCAGTGACATGGCGTCAAGAATAGAGGCAGAGCAGGGGAGAAGAATCAGGTGAAGCAAGAAGATATGGGCGATGAGGACACTCCCCCCTCCTCATTTATAGCCCAAGGGAGGCCAACCATTGACCTCCACGATTGCATGTAATGATAACCCTTTTTTTCATGCAGCAGGGACTCATCAAATCGGGCAGTTGCCGAGGCAGCGTGGGGAAGCGGAGATGCCCACGTCCAATTAGTCACCACGCGTCGACCAAGGCCGCGGGCTGTTGGGGTTCGCGGTGCTCCGCACTTGCCCTTTGGCTTCGTCGTTAAGCCAAGTCCGAGCGCGCCTTGGGCCCGGGGGCTACTGTCGGCATTCTAGGAACGGGGGTCCCCAGACTTGCCGTCCTGCGGCCGGCGGCGTGGCTCCACCAGTGGCCCAGTGTGGCCCATCTTCATCAACCAACATTCAAGACCCTCGCGAGGTGCCAAGCCTCGCAGGGCGGACGACACAAGGCCTCCTCAGGAGTGGCCTCACCATGCAGGCTCGCGAGGGAGGCGAAGAGATCAAGGCAAGGGGTACCTCGCGAGGTTCCCATGACGCAAGCCATGATGACCAACACCAGGAGGGCGCCAGGCGAGCGCCAGTGCGTGCAGTGTCCTTGTTTCCCCTTTGGTGCTAAGGGGGCAAGCGCAGGCGCGGAGTACCGAGACATCAGGCAAAGGCTTCCATTTTAGTGCAACAAGACCAAGGCTAGCAGGACGGCAGGACAGAGGTCATCATGGAGCCCAAGACGGCGTCATCACTAGAGCCTTTGACAGGCGAAGACCACCTTTAGTCAGGATCCCTTCCCGCTCAATATTTGGGGAGAGGACCAGGGCCTCTATAAATAGGGCCATCCACCACAATAGAAGGGGGTCCGAAACCAGAACAAGTAGAACACCACACCAGCTCAAGAACACCTCTCCTCATGAGGCTGTTCTTCCCTTGTACTGGTCATCATCAGCCCAAGAGGCAATCCACCACACCACACACAGGAGTAGGGTATTACACCACAACGGTGGCCCGAACTTGTATAAATCTTGTGTCTCAGTTCATATAGCTAGCTTAGAGATCGCGGCGAGGCTGAGGGCGTGTTTCGATGGGGGGGAAATCTTCGTGCGCACCCCACTGTTCGAACCTCAAGGGTTTTGCCGGAACCCGATATCCGACAGCAAGCATCATGTGGTAAGGAAAGATCTAGGCACATATGTCCAGTTGAATATGGGTAGCATGACTTATTATTATTGACATCACCCAAAGTTGAATACGTTGGGAGGCAAAATTATAAGCCTCTATCTTTCTATGTGTCCGGTTGAAATGTTTTGCTCATGTGTATGCGGTGAGTGTTAGCAATCATAGAAGACTATAAGATGGTTGAGTATGTGGAGTTCTTACTTAGACTCTGTTGAATAAGTTGAATTGCAATTGCTTGGTGACTGAAAACATAGGTTGTTGAGTTTCAAGAGAATTCATTGTTCGAACCTTAACATGTGAATTGGTTGCTACTTGGTCGTGAGAAGTTTTATAAGAAAGAATTGCTGTTATGATGCTATGAAAAGTGATTGAAATTGTCATTGATCAAACTTATGCACTTTGCTAGCATTCACACTTCATAAATTATTTCTTTTATCATTTACCTACTCGAGGACGAATAGGAATTAAGCTTGGGGATGCTGATACGTATCCAACGTATCTATAACTTATGAAGTACTCATGCTAATATATTATCATTCTTGGATGTTTTATAATCATTTTATAACAACTTTATATCATTTTTCGGACTAACCTATTGACCCAGTGTCCAGTGCCAGTTGCTGTTTTTTGCTTGCTTTTTACATCGCAAGAAATCAATATCAAACGGAGTCCAAACACCGCGTAACTTTTTGGAGATTTTTATGGACCAGAAGACCAACCATGGGACAAAGAAGCACCTAGGGGGGTGCCCCGAGGGGGGGCACTAATGATGATATAGGCCTAGGGTAGGGTCATAGGCCTGACCTATACGCCCTACCCAAGGTCACTACCCTAGACGCAAAGAAGCTCAATAGACAACAAGGACTGCCCAATGAAGGCGTGAGTGCAATTCACTCGGCCAATCAATCACTCGGGTACCCCTCCTTCCTGATGTCACACGACCAGTCAATCACTCGACCATACAAGAAACCACTCGACCTACTAAAGACCAGGAGTCACTCAGAACTACAACGGTCAGGCGTTCACTTCGTAGTCTTTAAGATCATTAAAAGCACTTTATGGCTGGCGTTCTCAGTAACGCCCCATCTTTATGTACATTGAACTCTTGGTAACGGGGGATGGCCGGGGTCCTGGCGCACTCTATATAAGCCACCCCCTCCTCTGGCACAAGGGTTCGCACCCCCTGTAACACACACTCTCATAATCCAGTCGACATCCTCAAGGCACCGAGACGTAGGGCTTTTACCTCCTCCAAGAGGGGCCTGAACTCGTAAACACTTGCGTACAATATCACCATAGCTAGGACCTTGCCTCCTCATTCGTACCCCCTATACTTACTGTCAGACTTAGAACCATGACAATTGGCGCCCACCGTGGGGCAGAGTGTCTTAGCGACTTCCGGCGAGGTTGCATTTTATTCGATCTTCATCAGCATGGTTTCTGGCGGCGGTTTGGTCATGGGTCGCAAGTTCCGACTCGGCACGCTCATTTTCGTCGCCAACGACTCCTCCTGGCTCCAGGAGGCCCCCCTCAATGTTGAGGCTCTCCCAGATCGTGGCTCTTTGCACTTCCCTGGAGTTCCTACAGCGTCCTCCTTCGGTAGACTTCTTCCCCGTACCAGTCGGTCATCGCGTCGTCATCTCACTCTGCTGGACGCTGCTGCAAGCGGTCTGGGCGTTCGCAGCTCCAGCAGTGGTGAGACACGCAGTGGCTCGTCAGGCGTTCACCCCTCAAGCGCGGTGATCTAGCCCGACGTATTTCCCTGCGGATCAGTCGACCTGTCGACTGATTTTGCAGATACCTTTTCCGAGAGCGGTAGTTGGACCCCGCGGCGGAGGTCCTCATGGTCAACTTCCATCGCGGTCCGCCTGGTTTTCATCGCAACGGTAACGGCGGCAGAAGTGATGGCCCGTCATTCGACCCTGAAGAGTATCAGCCCCAACCTCTCAACTCGCAGCAGAGGGAGTACCTGCATCGCCGCAACGTGGAGGCTCTCCAGACCCCCATCATAGGGGAAAGCACCAAGGCCCGGGCCTTGGAGGCAGTTCGCCTAGCCACTCTAGCTAAGCGCACTCATCTGGAGAATCTCCAACATTCTCTCGATGAGCGTGCTCGTCGACTGATCCTCGAGTCCAGTCGACGTCCACAACAATTGTTTCCACCGGAAACTCAAGTATTCTGCACACTGATTCAGAATCTTGCAGCCGCTACGCGTATTGATGAGTCCATTCAGTCATCCCGTTCGGAGGCTGGAAGAGGTTTGGAATATATCAGAACGCTGCTCCGAGTAGCAGGAGACCAGATTTCTGGTGTGTCCCAATCGCGGAACAGAATCCACAGCAGATCAGAAAGAGCAGACAACGTTCAGTTGGCACACAGTCCTAGGTCGCCTTTGAGGCATGGAGGTTGTGATCACCGCCAGGATCGGCACCTGGGAAGAGCTCATGAAGAATATGATCGTGAGTAAGCCCGCGACAACCATCGTCGAGCGCCTTCGCCCCTTCTAAGGAACGTGTCATACGCGCCATGGTGATATGATGACAGGCATCCGTATGGGAATGACCGTAGAGTTCCAGTCAACCCCAGAGAGCCCGGCTTTGACGCAAGGTCCATCATTGTGCAGGGTTTGGTCGACCGGAAGAGAGCATACAGAGAAGGGCTGGATCAAGACAGACCCAGTGGAAGCAGAGTCCATGTTTCCGGCCCAGAGTGTTTCGGAAGAGCCATCAGGGCCGCTGAGATTCCTCATAACTTCAGACTGGCGACTGGCGTCAGTAAGTTCACAAGAGAGTCAAAGCCTGATACTTGGCTTGAATACTACCGAGTGGCTGTGCACATTGGTGGCGGCAGTGATGAGTTGGCCATGAAGCACCTTCCTCTGATGCTTGAAGCTTCTGCCAGGGCTTGGCTGAATCATTGGCCCCTGGGAGCATTTTGAGTTGGGATGAGTTAGCCCGAGTGTTCACCAGAACGTTTGAGGGCACCTGTAAGAGACCTGCTGGTCTACCGGAGTTGCAGCATTGCATGCAGAAACCGAATGAAACCTTGAGAGACTATATCCAGAGATGGATCACTCTGCACCACACAGTGGAGAATGTGTCAGATCACCAAGCAGTTTGTGCCTTCAAGGAAGGCATTCGCTACAGAGAGCTCAATCTGAAGTTCGTTCAGACTGGAGATATGTCTTTGACTCGGATGATGGAGATTGCCACCAAGTACGCTAATGGCGAAGAGGAGGACCGACTCCGGAGTGGTAAGCACAAAACAGACGCCTAGCACACCAGAGGAGGAAATGCCAGTCGGAAGCAGAAGCGAAAGGCTAAGGCAGCAGGTCCTGCCGAGGCAGCAGTGTTGAATCAAGGAAAATTCAAAGGGAAGCCCAAAGGGCCTTGGATACCTAAGAAAGTGAAGGACCAGGAAGGAAATGATGTGATGGATTTGCCGTGTCATATTCACACCTAGAAGGATGAGGAGGGGAACCTAATCCTCCCCAAGCATACCACTCGACAATGTCGACTCCTAATCCAGAACTTCCGAGAGAGTAAACCCAGTGATAAGGACAAAGAGTCTGAGAAGGAAAAAGAAGATAAGGGCAATGATGGTGGTTATCCCAATGTCAATGCCACCTTGGTGATTTTTGCTGATATCGAGAGCAAAAGTCGACTGAAGGTCATTACAAAGAGGTGAACATGGTTGATCCAGCAACACCAAAGTACTTGAAGTGATCGAAAAAAACCATTACATTAGACCAGGCCGACCACCCGACACGCGTAGCTACCCCTGGGCGGCAAGCACTCGTGGTCGACCCAGTCGTGGGAGGCACCCGACTGACCAAGGTTCCGATGGATGGTGGCAGTGGTCTAAATATTCTGTATGCTGAGGCCCTCAAAGGAATGGGCATTCCGATGTCCAAACTCAGCGAGAGCAACATGCGGTTCCATGGAATCATTCTAGGAAAGAAAGCCGAATCACTCGGCCAGATCACTCTTGACGTGGTTTTCGGTGATGAGAAGAATTTTAGCAAGGAGAAGTTGACGTTTGAGGTTGTGGATTTCCAGAGTGCTTATCATGCCATTCTGGGCAGACCTGCCTATGCTAGATTTATAGCTCGACCATGTTATGTATATCTCAAGATGAAGATGCCCAGCACCAGAGGCGTGATAACGATTTCCGGTAACCGTCAAAGAGCATAAGACTGTCTTCAGGACGGAGCAAAGATAGCAGATGAGCAGATGGCAGCAGTAGAGTTTCAAGAGTACCAGAAGACTACAGATCCAAGTGATTTGCTGCGTGCTAAGAGGCCAGCCTCGGAGTCTGCATTTCAGTCGGCCGGCGAGACCAAGCCAGTCCATGTTCACCTGACCGACCCCAATACTGCTCCGACCCATATCTCGATGACACTCAATAGCAAATAGGAAGAAGTGCTCATCCAGTTCCTCCGTGAGAACTAGGAGAAGTTGATGTTTGAGGTTGTGGATTTCCAGAGTGCCTATCATGCCATTCTGGGCAGACCTGCCTATGCTAGATTTATAGCTCGACCATGTTATGTATATCTCAAGATGAAGATGCCCAGCACCAGAGGCGTGATAACGGTTTCCGGTAACCGTCAAAGAGCATAAGGCTGTCTTTAGGACGGAGCAAAGATAGAAGATGAGCAGATGGCAGCAGTAGAATTTCAAGAGTACCAGAAGACTGCAGATCCAAGTGATTTGCTGCGTGCTAAGAGGCCAGCCTTGGAGTCTGCATTTCAGTCGACCGGCGAGACCAAGCCAGTCCACGTTCACCCGACCGACCCCAATACTGCTCCGACCCCATATCTCGATGACACTCGACAGCAAATAGGAAGAAGTGCTCATCCAGTTCCTCCGTGAGAACTAGGACATCTTTGCATGGAAACCATCTGACATGCCAGGTGTACCCAGGGAGCTGGCTGAGCATCGTTTGCGAGTCGACCCAAAAGTAAAACCCGTTAAGGAGCATCTCCGTCGGTCCGCCACGGCGAAGAGAGAGGCCATTGGCGAGGAGGTGGCTCGGCTCCTGGCTGCTAAGTTCATCCGCGAGATATACCACTGCGAGTGGCTCGCCAATGTTGTTATGGTTCCCAAGAAAGATAAATCACTTCGAATGTGTATTGACTTCAAGCACATCAATCGGGCCTGCCCAAAAGATCATTTTCCTCTGCCCCGCATCGACAAGATAGTCGACTCAACTGCGGGATGTGAGCGACTGTCCTTCCTAGATGCTTATTCTGGGTACCATCAAATCCGACTGTATGGACCCGATGAGATAAAAACGGCTTTCATCACCCCGTTCGGGTGTTTTTGCTATGTTACTATGCCCTTTGGCCTCAAGAATGCTGGTGCCACATTCATGCACATGATTTAGAAGTGCCTACTCACTCAAATCAGTCAGAATGTGGAAGCATACATGGATGACATAGTGGTTAAGTCACGCAAAGGTTCCGACCTATTGACTAACCTTGCTGAAACCTTTGCCAACCTGAGAAGGTATGATATCAAGCTCAATCCATCAAAATGCACTTTCGGAGTCCAAGGAGGAAAGTTACTTGGTTTTCTCGTTTCCGAATGAGGGATTGACGCAAATCCAGAGAAGATTAGCACAATCCTCTGAATGAAACGCCTAGTGCGTGTGCATGAAGTTCAGAAGCTTACTGGTTGTTTGGCAACATTGAGCCGATTCATCTCACGCTCGATGAAAAGGCACTACCTCTTTACCGACTGATGAAGAAATCTGACAAGTTCGAGTGGAATGAGGAACCTGAAGCAGCGTTTGAGGAGCTCAAAGCTCTGCTTTCCACCCAGCCGGTGCTTGCTGCTCCGGTTAGCAAGGAGCCTCTACTGCTTTACATCTCAGCCACGGGACAAGTTGTTAGCACAGTACTCACAGTCGAGCGGAAAGAAGAAGGCAAGGCCTTCAAAGTTCAGCACCCCGTGTATTACATTTCAGAAGTCTTAACCCCATCCAAGCAGAGATATCCTCATTATCAGAAGCTTGTTTATGGGATTTACCTGACCACAAAGAAGGTTGCACACTATTTCTCTGATCACTCAATTTCAGTCATCAGGGATGCTCCATTGTCAAAGATTCTAAATAACAGAGATGCGATTGGTCGAGTGGCAAAGTGGGCGACTGAACTTCTTCCTTTAGATATCAAATTTGAGGAAAAGAAGGCCATTAAGTCTCAAGCAATTGCAGATTTCCTCGCAGAGTGGACAGAACAACAACAGCCGATTCAAATTCAGTCGGAACATTGGACCATGTTCTTTGATGGATCCAAGATGTTAAATGGCTCTGGTGCAGGAGTGGTCTTAGTGTCCCCACGAGGAGACAAGCTCAGTTATGTCCTCCAGATTCACTTTGATTCTTTGAACAATGAAGCTGAGTATGAGGCACTATTGTATGGGTTGCGTATGGCCATTTCACTCGGCGTCCGGCGCTTGATGGTTTATGGTAACTCAGACTTAGTGGTTAACCAAGTAATGAAGGAATGGGATGTCAGGAGTCCCGCAATGATAGGTTATTGCAATGCAATGAGAAAGCTGGAGAAGAAGTTTGAGGGGTTAGAGCTCCACCACATACCACGAATCAAGAATCAAGCTGTTGATGATCTGGCAAAGATAGTTTCCACTCGGAAGCCTATCCCCAGCAACGTGTTCTTGGAGCATCTCCATACCCCGTCAGTACAAGAATATCCCTTCAAGGAAGGTCCCCCGCAACCGATAAGTTCAACCAATCCCACTGAGATCGAGGTTCCAGTTGTGGTCGACCTAATCATGGAAGTCGTGGTGGTCACGCCCGATTGGGCAGTACCGTACATTGCATACATTCTCAGAAAGGAGCTCCCAGAAGATGAAGATGAGGCTCGCCAGATAGTCCGTCGATCGAAAGCTTTCACCGTGATGAAAGGGCAGCTTTACAGAGAAAGTGTCACGGGAGTGGCTCAATGCTGCATCGCCCTGGAAGAAGGCGAATGATCCCAAACGATATCCACTCGGGGACCTGTGGCCACCATGCGTCCTCTCGGACCATCGTGGCCAAAGCATACCGAGCGAGATTCTATTGGCCCCGTACAAATGAGATGGCGAAAGATATAGTTGACAAGTGCGCAGGTTGCCAGTTCTACTCCAACTTGTCCCAAAAGCCTGCATCTTCCCTGAAGACTATTCCACTCGTCTGGCCGTTTGTAGTCTGGGGATTGGATATGGTTGGACCCTTCAAGACCGGCGCGAGTGGTTTCACCCATTTTCTCGTAGCAGTCGACAAGTTCACCAAGTGGATCGAAGCCAAGCCCATCAAAAACCTTGGAGCAGGCACTGCTGTCTGTTTCATCAAGGAGTTGATATTCAAATGTGGAGTTCCTCACAGCATTATCATAGATAACAGCTCCAACTTTGATTCTAATGAGTTCAAGGCATTCTGCAAGGCACTCAGGTCAACTATGCATCCGTCGCACACCCGCAGTCGAATGGATAGACAGAAAGGGCGAATGATTTGATCCTTCAAGGGTTAAAGCCTCGACTAATGTGCGATCTTAAGCACGCTATTGGAGCTTGGGTGACTGGATTGCCGTCGGTCCTATGGGGGCTAAGAACGACGCCCAACCGGTCGACTGATCAAACCCCTTCTTCCTGGTGTATGGTGCTGAGGCTGTGCTTCCGAGTGACTTGCTGCACAATGCTCCCCGAGTGGAACTGTTCTCAGAAGCTGAAGCAGAGCAAGCACGCGAAGACGCAGTCGATCTCCTAGAGGAAGAGCATGAGATGGCTTTGGTTCGGTCGACCATCTATCAGCAAGATCTATGTTGATTCCACGCTCTCAATGTCAGAGGTCGAGCATTTCAGGAAGGAGACCTTGTGCTCTGAGTGGATCAGAAACGACCACACAAGCTTGCTCCGTCCTGGGAAGGTCCCTTCGTCATCACCAAGGTGCTTCACAATGGGGCGTACCACATCTACAACATAGCCAAGAACATGGACGAACCACGTGCATGGATTGCAGAGCTGCTTCGTCCTTTCTATACCTAAAATCACTCGACCCGACAAGTTGTAATAAAAGCACTTCAGTTTGTTTTCCAAAGACAAGATTTTTACAGTATCTTAATGAGTGGTTCCTAGTAACCACTTGTGTCCAAATCCCCCAGTGGGTGGCTTAGCCGCGAACCTGATTCGCCTAAGTTAAAAAAAACATTCCGAGTGGAGAGCAATCCTCCCACTCGGGGGCTTAGCTGTGACCCTAAAATCGCCTAAGTTAAAAACACTCCGAGTGAAGAGCAATCCTCCCACTCGGGGGCTTAGCTGCAACCCCGAAATCGCCTAAGTTAAAAAACAATCTGAGTGGAGAGGAATCCTCCCACTCGGTGGCTTAGCCACGAACCTGATTCATCTAAGTTAAAAAAACATTCTGAGTGGAGAGGAACCCTCCCACTCGGGGGCTTAGCTGCGACCCCGAAATCGCCTAAGTTAAAAAACATTCCGA
>NC_041391.1:290716122-290767187 GCF_002162155.2 Triticum dicoccoides
AATACTCCCACTCAGGGGCTTAGCTGCGACCCCGAAATTGCCTAAGTTAAAAACATTCCAAGTGGAGAGCAATCCTCCCACTCGGAGGCTTAGCTGCGACCCCGAAATCGCCTAAGTTAAAAACATTCCGAGTTGAGAGCAATCCTCTCACTCGGGTCTTAGCTGCGACCCCGAAATCGCCTAAGTTAAAAACATTCTGAGTGGAGGGCAATCCTCCCACTCGGAGGTTTAGCCGCGACCCCGAAATCACCTAAGTTAAAAAACATTCCGAGTGGAGAGCAATCTCCCACTCGGGGACTTAGCTGCAACCCAGAAATCACCTAGGTCATAAATATCGTCTGAGCTACGCCACAAATACAACGTATGCTCCATCCTTATCTGCAAGGACGATGAGGTGTCAATTGGACACCACGTCTGAGCTATGCCACAAATACAACGTACGCTCCATCCCTATCCGCAAGGAAAATGAGGTGTCGATTGAACACCACGTTTGAGCTGTGTCACAAGTACAACATACGCTCCATCCCTATCCACAAGGACGACGAGTTGTCGACTGAACACCATGTCTGAGCTGCGCCACAAGTACAATGTACCTTCCCGATCCCCAGGGACAACGAGGTGTCGATTGAACACCGCGTCTGAGCTGCATCACAAGTACAATGTACCATCCCGATCTGCAAGGACGATGAGGTGTCGACTGAACACCACGTCTAAGATGCGCCACAGGTACAGTGTACACTTCTCTCGACAAAAGCCAGTCAGAGACAGTTCAAAACCGAAACAAAAGCCATGATATTCAAGGAAATTCAAGTTCAGATAAATCCTGCAAAAGTTCAGGACGAAAGCGGATAGAAGTGCTCACGCTTCAAGCCTGAAAGAGTTTAACAGTTACATAATTACTAGGCATTCCGAGGCAAATAAAAGTGGGGCACAATGTTTTGTTCACTCGTCATGAGAAGGACTTGCTGGATCGCAGAAACTGTCATGGTCGATGTTGTCTTCAATGCGAGTGGCGGCGTCAGGAAAGTGTCCATGAAGGACTGGAAACTATGCTTTTTGGTGTTCACAACCTTGACGGCCGCCAGCTTGTCTTCTCTGACATCCTTGAGGTGCACTCGGAACAATGACAACGCGACGTTGGCGCCACAGCGAGCAGATGATTTCTTCCATTCTTGCACTTGGTCAGGTATTTGGTTCAGTCGAGTCATCAGAGACTCGAGATCCTGTGAGAGTTCCGCCTGGGGCCAGAGTTCGGTGTCAACCCATGACATCGCCACCTTCTGCCGGGCAAGATAACCAACAGCACTGTGCATGCGTGACTCCAACCGCAGCACATTCATTGCAACGTCATTTTTGACAGGACAATTTATGGGGTCGAGACCCGTCTTGACCCGCCCGGTTTCTGCTTCAAAGTCTTGACAAAGTTCTACACAATCGGAAAAACAGTGAGCCGATAGTTTAACAAGACATGTCAGTCGATGTCAACAAATCAGTCGAACAAGAATACCTTCAAGCTTCAAGACCAACTTTGCAGCAAGCCCCCCCAGATAAGACTCTAATTTGCCCTTCTTGGCCGTGAGGCTTCCGACTTCATTGGTCAAGCTATCCTTGCCTTTCTTCAGTTGCTTGACCTCCCGAGTGGCTTCGGAGACGGCGGTCTTCAACTTGGAGTTCTCCTCTTCCAACTTGCTGACTGAAGCCAGCTTCTTGTACACAAGCACTGTTTTCTCTTGCGCCTCCTTCTGGTCCACAGCAAGATCCTGATCCTTTTTCTCTAGAGCCTGCTTCATTTTCTCTAAAGAAATAACATTCTTTAGACGAGCTTGAAGTTGGCGGTTTTCACTATGCACATCTGTTTGAGTGAAACCACTCGGTTCAAAGAGACTAAAACAAAAAACATGGGGAAGAGCGAGTCACAAGGTGGACAGTCGACGATTGGTTACATCTCATGATAGCTACTTCGTCCTGAGCAGTCTTGAGGTTCTTCTTGGCCAGTTCTAGGTCAAGGTTGAGGCTGATTTGCTTCTTGTTCAGTTCAGAAAGTTGAGCCCCAAGATCACAAGACCTCTGTAGTCAGCAAATAAGATATGTCAGTCGACAGAAAAAAAAGTCAGTCACAGTGAAAGTTGCTCTAAGACTATCGCTGAATCAAACATTCGATAGTAGTCTCGGGGACTACACCCAGTGGGTGCACTTAGCGTGCCCCCACTAGTCCGGTTTTACACTTGGCATGGTCTGCCCAGCGTGAGTAAAAAAAGAGATTCTCCGACCCCAACCGACTACTAACAGTCGACCGCGGTCTCGGGGACTACACCCAGTGGGTGCACTCGACGTGCCCCCACTGGTCCGGAAAAACACTCGACTCAATCTAGTCGATCCAAGTGGAAGAACTATACATCTCTAAGATAGAAACACCCCAGTGGGTGATTGGATGTGAAACACAGACCCATGATAGATGCACATAATAGGTTCCAAAACACTCACCCAAGAGAACCATATGGACAGTGAAGCAATAGTGGCAACTATCATTATTCAAGAGACCAGTCGGGAATCAACTAACCTTGACGTTGGTTTGCAGAGCGGTGCTGGCATCATAAGCTACCTGACTGGCCTCATGCACCACATTCATCTGCTCCATCACGAGATTTACCTGAAGAAGGGCCTCCCTAGCGGCACTCGGTGCGTCGTCTGGAGTCTGGTATGTAGTGAAAAGTGATGAGGACAATGCAGTCGGGGCAACCATAGGGTCAGATGCGTGGAGTTGTACTGGAGCGGCAGAGGTCTGAGCAGTCTACCCTGATGGACGGTCAGTCGACAGCAGATTGGCAAAGGTAACATTGGTCTGAGCCAGATCTCCGGATCGCTGGACCACTGTCTCAAGCACCGGTGCCGACTGAAGGACCTAACCCTCGGGCGCTTTCCCGCTTGACGCCATGCCTCTCCTCCTCCTCTCTCTCAGAGGCACTTCTTCTTCATCATCCAGAAGCTCAAGGACGTCCTGCAGAGCCGCAACAAAAAGTAACCTTAGAAATTCAATTGGCTAACAATTCAATCGGCAGAATAAATTCAAGTCGAATGGAACTTACTAGCTTTGGAGGTGGTCGCGTCATCGGTTTCCTCGTCACCTGGGACCTTGTCAACGTCCATGTCAGTCACGGCTGAGGCTAGGCTGGAAAAGTTTACAATCCATTCGGTCAGAACAGAAGTATCAGTCGGTGGAAGAAAATGCAGAAAGAAAGAACACTCACCCAGAGGCAATAGGAACATCCATCTTGATCTTGGGAAAAGTCTTCTGAGCCTTTGAGGGGACGACCTTGGGCTGCTTGGCGACTGTCGGTGTCAAAACCGGCGGATCTCGGGTAGGGGGTCCCGAACTGTGCGTCTAAGGCTAATGATAACAGGAGGCAGGGGACACGATGTTTTACCTAGGTTTGGGCCCTCTCGATGGAGGTAATACCCTACTTCCTGCTTGATTGATCTTGATGATATGAGTATTACAAGAGTTGATCTACCGTGAGATTGTAGAAGCTAAACCCTAGAAGCTAGCCTATGATTATGATTGTTGTTGTCCAACAGACTAAACCATCCAGTTTATATAGACACCGGAGGGGGCTAGGGTTACACAGAGTCGGTTACAGAGAAGGAAATCTACATATCCAAATATCCAAGCTTGCCTTCCATGCAAAGGAGAGTCCCATCCGGACACGGGACGAAGTCTTCAATCTTGTATCTTCATAGTCCAACAGTCCATCCAAAGTATATAGTCCGGCTGTCCGAGGACCCCTTAATCCAGGACTCCCTCAATAGCCCCTGAACCAGGCTTCAATGACGATGAGTCCGGCGCGCAAATTGTCTTCGGCATTGCAAGGCAGATTCCTTCTCCGAATACTTCGTAAAAGATTTAGAACACAAGGATCGTGTTCGGATCTGCAAAACAAATTCCACATACCACCGTAGAGAGTATAGTTTTCCACAAATCTAATCTGCTGACAGCTTTTTATAGCGTGACGTCACACCATGGCTCGGTCATTATTCGAACCGTTTTTCACAACCAGCCTCCGCACGTAATGCGAGGCGATTTCCTTGACACGTCTTGTCGAAGCAGAGATCGTGTCCCCTTATCACGGGATTCTAATCAATACGGGTATGGGTAACCCAACCGCGCCATCAATCGTGGCGCTTGGGAAATAAGCGATCTTAACGGGCAAGTGGGGAGGCGCATAGTTTCTACCGCCTTTATAAAGAGATAAGGATTCTCCTCTTTTACCCACGCCTACTTCCTTCTTCGCTCATCCATTCTCGCACGCTCGAGCTGCAGCGCCCCAGTTCTCACCTTCTCCGCACAACCAAACATGTCCGGAGCGGGAGGCAAGTGGGTGGCCACCTCCGTCAAGGAGGAGGACATTATGAAGCTCTGGGCAGCCGGATACTTGGCCGCAGATATTGCCCACCGGCTCCCGGACGCAGGGTAGATCATTCCAACCCCGGGACCCCATGAGAGGGTCGTGTTCCTTTCCCGCTTCGTCCGTGGACTAGGATTCCCCCTCCACCCATTTTTCCGCGGGCTCTTGTTCTATTACAGGCTGGATTTTCATGATCTGGTCCCTAACTTCATCCTCAACATCTCAGCGTTTATCGTCGTGTGCAAGGATTTTCTCCGCATCAGGCCCCACTTTGGCCTGTGGCTAAAGATCTTCAGCATGAAGCCAAAGATAGTGGTCGGCCAGCAGGCGGAGTGTGGTGGCGCCATGGTGGGCAAGATGCCCAGCGTCACCTAGCTCGAAGGCTCCTTTGCGGAGACTGTGAAGGGGTGGTAATCGGGTTGGTTCTACATCACCGAGCTGCGCGACGCCAACTGGGTGGCAGCCATCGAATTCCGATCTGTCATCCCTATGCGGCTCACTTACTGGAAGAAGAAGGTCCTAGCCTGGGGCGCATCCGCGGAGCTGACCGGACTCCAGAACTACGTCAAGAACATGATAACCAAGAATATCAAGCTTGTCAACATGGTCCAGGTCATGCTATTTTGCCGGATTCTCCCGTGTCAAAGACGGGCATTCAACCTGTGGGAGTTCGACGCGGCCCAACGCCAGAAACTGCTAGAGCTCTTTGACACGATGCACAAAGACGTTTGGAACATGTTGTTGTTGTCCAGCGAAGTCCCTCCTCCCATTTCCGAGGACCGCGGACTCAGCGCCAAGCACCACACCAATGCGGTAAGCATTCTACATTTTGCAAGATGTGCCTTTCCTCAGTATATTTGTGGGAGGAACTTAAGCCACCATACTGATCTAACAGGAATACGTGGCGACGGCGGAGCGGATCGACTGTCCATCTCCATTGCCTGAGGATCCAGCAAACGCTCTCCTGACGGAGATGCTGGTTCCGGTGCCTTATGAGGTGCCAGAGAAGAAGGCCGTGGGGACCAGGAAAAGTCTCCGGCACAACGTGGTGCCAGACTCATCATCCAAAGACACCGAGGCGCACTCCTCCAACGACAATGAGGAAGAGGAGGAGGAAAACCCTCTCCCCTAAAATGAGGGGGAGAAGAAGAGGAAGGCCGCCCCTTCTGGGGAGGCCGAAGGGTCCAAAAAAGGACGGACCCTCCCTCCGGACCACTCCACAACCGCCCCCTATAGCGAGGAGGAGTGGCTGCCCAGGGCCAAGCCCCTGGCGAAGTCGTAAGTATTCGTATGCCAGGATACTTCTTACATATTTTAGCTTTATGGCTTCTTATTATGTCAAGATTTGTTTGTGCAGTCCGCCCAAAGCCCATATCGACTTGCCCTCCTTGGATGGGTCCTTGAGCTCGTCGGAGATGAATAGCTATTCGCTCCCGACGGCTTCCACTCCCCGGCCCACAGATGACACCGAGGTGTTATCTCAGAGGATGCCGGGCCAGGAGGAGGTAGTCCTAGAGACGCCTCAAGGCGAGACTCCCGATGCCGGGCTCATGGGGGGGAAGATCCCCATGGATTCGAATGAGGGGGGCTGCAGCAGGCTTGGCCCCAAGCCGGATACTGCACCGAAACCTCCAGTGGTTCTTGATTCAGGCAGGCAGCCACCCGCCAAGGGGGGCGAGCCGTCTGTGCCGATGACCTCTTTCCATCCAGAGGCATCGGATAACCTGGTGGAAGCGCTTCCCATGGTAAAGGACACCTTACTCTTATGAGTATGGTGATTGCGAAGGTTCAGTCCGCCAAGAGCGGATTAACCGAAGCCTGCGCCAGCCTCCTAACAGGCTTTGAGGTAAGTAATTTAAATTATGAGAAAGTATCACGGTGTAGACAGTAGCCCCTGATGCTCTGTTTGGTGTTCGGCAAGAGAAGCCGAACAGAGGATCAAATATTATTCCAAGGAGTCTAATCATATTACGTCTATGTGAATAAGCAGGCGTCGCTGCTGGCCGCCGCCGCCGCCACTGTGGAGGTCTCCGAACTAAGGTAGAGCCTGGGGCAGGCCGAAGAAGAGCTCGGCCTTGTGAAAAGGCGGCTCGAGGAGAACAAAGGTAAGCAATACCCCGTCTGAATGTTATGCAAAGGAAAAAATTGTGGATGCTAATAGAAGCATGATAAATTTTGCTAGGGGCCACGACCGAAGTGGCGGCCCTTACGAAGGCGCTGTCCGAGGCCAAAAACAAAGCGGCTAAGGAGCGCACTGAGCGCGAAAAACAAGAGGCGCGAGTTGATGAGGTCCAGCAAGAGCTCCAGGACTTCGTCAAAAAATTCGAGTCCTTGGAGCGTGACTCCAAGACGCAAGAGTTGGAGCTTGCGAAGGCCCGTCAGAGCACACTAGACGCCAAGGCCGAAGCCCAGAAGGCCCTCCAGGAAATTGAGGCGGCCAAGAAGATAGCTGTGGGTAAGGCTTTCATTATGCAAAGCAAGCATGTGGAGGAGACTTTCCTTTTACTTACCCGAATTCGGAGCTCTCCAGGAGCATTCGCAGATCTGCCGCGCAGCATCTCTAATGCCGCAGAGTTCTACTGGGCTGAGGAGGGGAGCTCAACGGAGAAGTTGTTTTGGTACCAGTATATTGGGGCCGAACATCCAATTCCCTTGAGCAACCAGCTAAAGCAACTTGTCGAACTTCACAAGGCGGTCGAACTGGCCATGAAGGGCTTCATAGTCCGGCTATGGCCTGGCGAGCCCCTGCCCAGCAGCTGTTTCGGCTTGGTCAAGCGGATGGTGAATGCCTGTCCGCGGCTTGAGGTCGTCAAGAAGTCCGTCTGCATTGAGGGTGCACGCAGGGCCTTGGCCCGTGCGAAGGTGCACTGGGGGAAGATGGACGTAGAGAAGCTGGTGACAGAGGGGCCGCCGAAGGGCAAGGAGCATCGCCACCCCGAACAGTATTATGAAAATGTCATGAAGGGTGCCCGCCTTGTGGCGGATGAATGTACCAAGGACGTAATATTTGAATGAATGTACTCATGTCGTCCTATATCATGAAAACTAGTTCATTTGCGCTATGTAGCGCTTGTTAATTTAAAATATTACCTTCTGTGCGGCCATTTAAAAAATCTTGAGAGTTGGCCAGTCGTCGGCTTTCGCCCCCGTGTAACTAGTACTAGGGTGTTCGGGATAAATATGAACACTCTTTATCCAAGTTTTTGGTCCTTTTAAGGAGGTGTTCAGCGCCAGAACAAGGCAATCGGACTATACGGCTTTATCGCCCTCACTTAGCCATAGAAGTCTACAATTTTAAATTTTGGTGAAGCCCCTAGTATCCGGAAAGCCGGACTCGGGGCGCTATACACGCCTAAATCGTACGAGGCTGATTCCTCGCCTGAAGCAGAAAAATCTTTAAGGATTTGGGACCTCTCGAACAGCGACCAGCTCTCGCCTTATCATGACAGTCGTTTCCGGCTTTCTCTACTAAGGTGCTCATCCGGAAGAACCGGGACACAATCGCAGTAGTTCTCCCTGCGCTACCTTAGCCGATATAGCGGAATGTAAGGTACCAAAACAAGGGAGCTGGGCAAACCCAACTATTGACCCAAGACATGATTCGGAGCTGATGCATATAGTACTATAAGTTTGGGGTGCCGCACTGTCAAAAGTGTTTGGACTTGTCTTGCCAGGTTATGGGGTACTGAAGCCCCTGGCAAACTGGTCGTGCCGAAATGCACGAGTATAATAAATAAGCAGTAAAGAAAAAGGGGTAAATAAACTTAATAGCAAGCTGACGCTGTATACTATTTTCCCTTGTTATTCAAATGATATGTCAAAGCGTACATATACAAGTAGTGCGATAAGCAGAATAGGACTGTTTAACACATCCTAACCAGGGGCGGGCGGTATGCGGTTATGTAAAACAGGTATAACGATCGTTATCAGAGACCACCTGAGGATTCCCTCATATGCCAAAGCTTCTTGTCCTCCTGGTGTGTCCGTCCCGCTGTGTGTCCGATAGCCGGTCTTTTGGAAGAGCCTCTTGAAGGTAGGGACCTGAAAAAATAAAAAAGGGGTGCAAAAATGCGTGTGTCCTAGGGCGGTCAAACCGCATTATGGACCGTGTCATGGTCATGCCTCCGCCTATGCCCATGGTATTTTAAGTGCGTAGTTATGTACGCGCGGCGCGAATGTCGTCGCTTGGCTGGGACTAGGGCGGAGGCTGAATTGCTAGTCGAGCTCTAGACGGCCGGACGATCTTGTTGTGGAGTACTCCGGACTCGCTTGACGGTATCCGGGTTCTTTATCGCCAAACTGGTTGTTTGCCTAAGAAGGCTGCTTTGTACTTCCACCGCAAGGGCCGCAGTGTGCTCCTCCGTACGAAGCGAGCGCTCTGTGTTTCCATTAACTATAATAATCCCGCAAGGTCCTGGCATTTTGAGCTTGAGATATGCATAATGCGGTACCGCATTGAATTTGGTGAGTGCGGTTCGTCCGAGCAGTGCATGATAGCCGTTGCGGAAGGGGACGATGTCGAAGATTAACTCCTCGCTCCAGAAATTGTCCGGAGATCCAAAGACCACTTCCAGTGTGATTGAGCCCATACAACAGGCCTCTAGACTGGGTATGACACCCTTGAAGGTGGTTTTTGTGGGCTTGATCCTTGAGGGGTCGATGCCCATTTTGTGCATTGTATCCTGATAGAGCAGGTTCAGGCTGCTGTCGCCGTCCATGAGGACTCGTGTGAGATGAAATCTGTCGATGATGGGGTCAAGGACCAATGCGGCCGAACCGCCATGACGGATACTGGTAGGATGGTCCCTGCGATCGAAAGTGATCGGACAAGAGGACCATGGGTTGAATTTTGGGGCGACTGGCTCCATCGCGTAGACGTCCCTTAGTGCATGCTTCCGTTCCCGCTAGGGGATATGGGTTGTGTATATCATATTTACTGTTTTCACCTCGGGAGGGAATTTCTTCTGTCCTCCCGTGTTCGGCGGTCGGGGCTCCTCGTCGTCATCGCTATGCAGCCCCTTTTCCTTGTTTTCGGCATTCAACTTGCTGGCATGTTTAAACACCTAGCATTCCCTGTTGGTGTGGTTGGCTGGTTTATCAGGGGTGCCGTGAATTTGACATGAGCGACCGAGTATGCGGTCCAAACTGGACGAGCCCGGACTGTTTCTCTTGAATGGCTTTTTCCACTGTCCGGATTTAAATCCTCTGAATCCGGCATTGACTGTCATGTCTTCGGCATTGTCGCCATTATTGCGATGCTAGTGTCTATTCCGTCGCGGCTTGCCGTTGCTATCCCTGGCGTCTGAATCGCCTAAGTTTTTGGGTGTGATGTTACTACGAGCTAGCCAGCTGTCCTCGCCCGCGCAGAAGCGGGTCATGAGTGTCGTGAGGGTTGCCATGGACTTTGGCTTCTCTTGACCGAGATGTCGGGCGAGCCATTCGTCGCTGATGTTGTGCTTGAAGGCCGCTAAGGCTTCGGCATCCGGACAGTCGACAATTTGGTTCTTTTTAGTCAGGAACCGAGTCCAGAATTTCCCTGCTGACACTCCGGGCTGCTGGGTTATGTGACCTAAGTCATCAGCATCCGGTGGCCGCATGTAAGTGCCCTGGAAATTATCGAGGAATGCGTCTTCCAGATCCTCCCAACTGCCAAGCTTGCTGGCAGGCTATTGAGCCAATGCTGAGCCGGTCCTTTGAGCTTAAGTGGTAGGTACTTTATGGCATGTAAGTCATCGCCGCGGGCCATGTGGATGTGGAGAAGAAAATCTTCGATCCATACCGCGGGGTCTGTTGTGCCATCATATGATTCAATATTTACGAGTTTAAACCCTTCTAGGAATTCATGATCCATAACTTCATCAGTGAAGCATAGGGGGTGTGCGGCGCCTCTATGCCGGGCTACCTCCCGATGTAGTTCAAATGAGTCCGGTCTATTGTATTCGGCCCGGCCGGACTTTGGTTTATTGTATCCGGCGTGACAGTCATCATCACGTCTTGTGGCACGCCCCCGTGATTCATAGATCGATCTTGACTGTCCTGCTTTGTTTTCTCGCAGGTCCTTCGTGTAGCCCCGGGCCTTGGTATTATCGTTTGATTGGCGACGGGGTGCAGTCTGGATTTCGGGCTGGTACGCCACTCTGTCGCGGCCACGGGGTGGCCGGTCAGCCACATCATGCGCTGGTAGCGTGGGCTTTAAAGCCTCCTCCTCGAGTTTAGGTAACAGCCTGCGCTTTGGGTAGCTTTTGCTAGGGCGCTCGAGTCCGTATTACTCGGCAGCCAGGACCTTGTTCAATCTGTCAGTTAGCAGATCTTGATCAGCTTGAAGCTGTTGCTGCTTTTTCTTCAGGCTTTTTGTAGTGGCTATAATCCGGCGTTTGAGGCGCTCCTGCTCGACAGGATCCTCCGGCATGATGAATTCTTCATCGCCAAGGCTTACTTCGTCTTTGGAGAGAGGCATGTAATTATCGTCCTCTGATTCTCCATTAGTTGCCTGTTCTTTAGGGCTAGCTTGCCCATCCTCTTGCTCGGCCTGCTCGAAGCCTGACTGGGCAGAGTTGTCTTTGTCTTCGGCACCATCTGGATTGTTATCTCTTGTGCGGTATCGCTATTTTTGCTATGGCGGGGCTTGGAGCGGCGCCGATGATGCCGGTGTCTAGATTGCTTCCCCAAGGGCTTATCTTCCATTGCCTCGTCACCATTGTTTTCTTTAGGGGTGCCACCATATAAATATCATATGATGAGGTGGCTGTCCAGCGCCCTATAGGCAGTGGTTCCTGTTCTTCTCCTGCATCGTCGTTCGTAATGTCGATGTCTTTGGAGTCGAGGTCAAGCACGTCGGTTAAGTCATCGACAGTGGCTATGAAGTGGGTGGTGGGTGGGGAACGAATTTCTTTGTCGTCCGCTTCCCACTCGAGTCGAACATAGTTCGGCCGGGAATCTCTTGACAAGGAAAGAGACTTTAATGAGTTCAGCACATCACCCAAGGGCAAGTGCTGAAAAATATCCGCGGAAGTGAACTCCATGACCGGTGCCCAATCAGATTCGGCAGGCACGGACGCACGCGGTTTGGATCCTGTAGCTGGAGACGAGTCCGAGGGTCCGATGACACCACCCTCACAGGAGGTGGGATCAGAGTTCGGCTCCAAGGCTGATGAGTGTGCGGCCTCCGTGGCGGGGTCCATCCACCCATCCTCGGAAGGCACGATCTGCTCCGGATTGATTCCCGGCGCCAACGTAGGTGTGATCTCCCGAATATTGTCCGACAGCAGATCAAAGTCATGTCCGTCGTGACTGCTCGTTGCACCTGCGATGGGCTCGAATCTGTCGAAGATCAAGTCTCCGCGGATGTCGGCAGTATAGTTTAAGCTTCCAAACCTAACCTGATGGCCAAGGGCGAAGCTATCGATCTGCTCCAGATGGCCAAGCGAGTTGGCCCGCAGTACGAAGCCGCCGAATACGAAGATCTGTCCGGGGAGGAAAACTTCCTCCTGGACCGCGTTGTTGAAGATGATCGAAGGAGCCATCAAGCCTTATCACAACGACACAGTGGAACTCTCAATGAAAGCACCAATGCCGGTGTCAAAACCGGCGGATCTCGGGTAGGGGGTCCCGAACTGTGCGTCTAAGGCTAATGGTAACATGAGGCAGGGGACATGATGTTTTACCCAGGTTCAGGCCCGCTTGATGGAGGTAATACCCTTCTTCCTACTTGATTGATCTTGATGATATGAGTATTACAAGAGTTGATCTACCACGAGATCATAGAGGCTAAACCCTAGAAGCTAGCTTATGATTATGATTGTTGTTGTCCTATGGACTAAACCCTACGGTTTATATAGACACCGGAGGGGGCTAGGGTTACACAGAGTCGGTTACAGAGAAGGAAATCTACATATCCAAATATCCAAGCTTGCCTTCCACGCAAAGGAGAGTCCCATCCGGACACGGGACGAAGTCCTCAATCTTGTATCTTCATAGTCCAACAGTCCGGCAAAAGTATATAGTCCGGCTATTCGAGGACCCCTTAATTCAGGACTCCCTCAGCGACCTTCTCCGTCGGCTCTGGAGTCGAAGTTCGAGTGCGCTTCTGTTCTTGAGTGCTTGGAACCACGGTCTTGCCACGCCCGGCCGCTGGATCATGGACTAGCTTGGATCGATGTTCCGTATGAGGTGGTGAGTCGACTATCTCGTCGTCGTCTGACTCATCACTTTCCTCCTCGTCCTCATCTTCTGAAGATTGCCAATCACCGCTTTCCTCCGCGCTGTCCTCTCCCTCCTGGTCTTGCTCCAGAGCTTGTTCACCATTGGGCATCGAGTAGATCTCAGTGTAAACCTACAAGACAAGAAGTCAAGTAAATATCAGTCGGATTCAAAGACAGACGCAAAATGTATCGAAATACAGTCGGTAGTAGAGACCAAACCTTATCTGGCTGCTTGCTGTCGCTGAATGGGTCGACTATCCTAGCTCCCCTAGGGTTGTCCTTGTTTCTCGTAATACCCTTCAGCCACAGGGCCACTGTCTTGGCCAAAAGCTCCTCTGGATGAACCCGAGCGGTGTCGTTCGCTCCAGAGTACATCCACATCGAGTGATCACTGATAAGCACGGCAATACATACATCAAGTGTCCTCAAATCCTTAAAGACTCAATCCGACAAGACAACTTCAAGGGGGAAACTCAATTCATCACAAGAGAGTAGAGGGGGAGAAACATCATAAGATCCAACTATAATAGCAAAGCTCGTGATACATCAAGATCGTATCATGTCACATCCCTAGCTTCTGGTGCTGCCTAGTGTTTGCATCTTGTTGCATCATGTTTAAATTTTATTTAAGTTGAATTGGGGATGACAGAACCCCCAGCACCCCCCTCCCTTAAACCAACTAGGGTTTACTAAAATCATTCTCAATGAACCTGAAATGCCTTCTAAAATGTTCATCATCTTTGCCTTGGTCTTAAACCTCTGACAAAAATGGTGCACAATTTTCTAGGTCATCCTAAGGTCACTGAATTAAATCATAAGTATTTGAATTTGGACATTTAAATTCTATAAAATATTCTAAATGTCCAAATATTCCTAAACTGAAATGTTCCACGTTGGATATATACTATACAGTGGGCATGTGTAGTTTAGGGATTTTTGAAAGGGTCTAGGTATTTTTAGAAAAGCCCTAAAGTTACAGAAAAATAGAAAAATGAAAATAAAAGAGAGAGAAAGGAACCTACCTAACTTACCTGTGAAGCCCACCTGGTGGCCCAATAGGACCGGCCCGCGGCCCAGCCCACCCTTTTCCTGTCGTCTTCCTCCCCTCGCACCGAAGCAGCTCGGTGGCGAGCGCCGACGCTGCCCTGGCCACCTCCTGCTTGCCACCGAGGCGCCCCCGATGCGTCTGGATACGCCCCATAGCCCCCTCTGTCTCTCCCCTCGCTCTCTGCTCTCTCTCGACCCCTTCCCCCTCCTCTGCTCTCTCTCTCTCTCGCGCAGCCCGAGCAGAGCTCATCGCCGCCGCTCGCCGTTGCCGCACCCAGAGCCTCCCCCTCGACCCCTCGGCGAGCCCGGTAGCTCGGCTACCTCGCCCTCATCCTCTCCGCCGAGTCAAGCGACCTCGGACGCCCTGCATCACCGTCATCGAGCCGTCTTCTTCACGCACGGCCGCCGGATGCCGCTCGTCGATTCGCCGTCTCCGCCACCTCCCCGAGCCCACTGAGCTGCTCGTCGACCTGCCGTGAGCTCCTCTGCCAAACCCCTCTCTCCCCGTGCTCTATTTCCCTCCGTAGCTGCCGTTTCCACCGCACCTGAGAGCTTCTCGCCGCCGGCCATGGCGTAGCCGTGGCCACAGCCACCGCAGCTCGTTCCCGAGCGCGTCACCGTGCTCAGCACCACGCCAGGATCCCAAAACCCTAGGCTATTGTTCCTGTTGTGTACCGTAGCCACCGCTCGCGCCTCACCCAAACTCCGGCCGCCGCCGTCGTCATGATTGCCGTCGCCTCCGGCCACCCTAGCTCCTCCCGCTTGCCCTGTTAGATGCGAGCGAGCCTGGGCATCTCGTAGAGCCCCTCCGCCGCTCTTTTGGTCATCGGAGGGCGAATCCCGACGCTCTCCGCCGTCCCTGGCCTTGCCGGTGATGAGCCTCGGGTCAACTCTGGCGAGTTTGACCTGGGTTTGACCCCAGTTTGACTCCCCCTGACTCAATGACAGGTGGGGCCCAGCCCTGCTAGTTAATTAGGATTAGTACTAATTGAATTTAGTTAAACTAATTACACTGACACGCGGGACCCACTGTTAGGTTTGACCGGACCGTGTCCCGTTGACCCGCTGACATCACACTGATGTCAGGCTGACGCAGTAATACCTTTTCTGGATTTATTATAATTCAGGAAATTTCAGAAAATGCCCTAAACTTCAATAAATCATAGAAATTCAACCGTAACTCCAATGGAAATAAGTTATATATCAAAAATGATCAGAAAAATATGAAGAATCTGTTATGCCATGATCATGCATGTTTGAACAAGTTAACCTCACTGAATATGACAAATGATGATTAGGGAAAATTATGAAATAACATTTGGAGTTGGAATTTGTTCTTATTCGAGTTCCACTTCAATTAACTTGGCTAGATATTGCATTAGGTGAATTCAGTACCTTAACATGACATGTCATTCATGTGAATGTGCATTGCATTGATTGTGTTCTTCCTTGTTTGCCGGTGTTTGTTCCCTCTCAGTAGACGACATACCAACGATGAATTCGATGACATCGATGAAGAGCTATACTATCTTCAGAAGTGCCAGGCAAGCAAAACCCCCTTGTTCATTCCGATACAATCCCACTCTCTCGCTCCCGCTCTCTTTTACTGCATTAGGACAACAACGACATATTTGTTACTTGCTGCGGTAGCTGAACCCCTTTATCCTTTGCATGACCTGTCATTGTCACAGTAAATAGATGAAACCCACTAGCATGAGTAGGAGTTGTTTGAGCCCTGATGTGCCTACTCATTCATGCTTCTTTGTCATGCCTGCTATTGCTTAGAGTTGTGTCAGGTCTGATTCATCGGGGATGAATCGGAGGTGTGTGAACATGTCCTACTGTTGAGAGCTAAGTGTGTGAACACAATTTGGTAAAGGTAGCGGTGAGAGGCCATGTAGGAGTACATGGTGGGTTGTCTCATTGCAGCCGTCCTTAGGAACTGAGTTATGTGTTTGTGATCCATGAACAGCTACTACCACTCATTGGGATCCTTAATTGACCCTCTCGGCTTCTTAATCACCCTTGTTCTCTGTCCAGGAGTTGCAACTAGTTTCTGGTGTTTGTAGGTAGTGTTAGTAGTCTACCAAGTGGCACCCGGTACAGGTGGGCATGGGACAGACTAGGCACAGTGGCCCGGTGTACCAAGTGGCACCCGGATGGTGGACTTGGGAACCCTGCACACATCGTTTGGGGCCGTGAGCGACACCCCGGCCGGATCTCCTTGCGGATGGAACCCGAATAGGCGATAAACCTGGACGAGAGACTTGAGTGTTTAGGTAGGCCATGGCCGACACCCTCGCTGGGCTTCCGCTTGAAGGTTGCCGATACATGTCGTGTAAACGGCGATAAGAGGTGAGAGCGTGTGTGAAGAAGTACACCCCTGCAGGGTTAACATTACCTATTCGAATAGCCGTGTCCGCGGTAAAGGACTTCTGGGTTGCCTGTACAGTTCATAGACAAGTGAAAGTGGATACTCTAAAATACGCAAGATAAGCGTGAGTGCTATGGAGGGCGTTCTCATAGGGAGACGGGAGCGGATCCATAGTGGTGTATTGATATGGTGAATATGTGGACTCGTGTGCGCCACCTCAAAAGAGTTACTTGCAGTCGTAGTTCAGGATAGCCACCGAGTCAAAGCTGGCTTGCTGCAGTTAAACTCCACCACCCCCTTTGCTGATACTGATGCATATGTAGATAGATCTGATGTAAGTCTTGCTGGGTACATTTGTACTCACGTTGCTTAATTTATGTTTTTGCAGAGAGACTTCAGTCTCGCTAGTAATTCCACGTGGACTTCGACATTTAGCTTGTTACCTCAGCTACGATCTTGTGCCTCGGTAGGATCTGGTAGATAGTCAGGCTTCTCAGCCTTTTTTCATTTGTAGATGTCTGTACTCAGACATGTTAAGCTTCCGCTTGTGCTTTGACTTGTATGCTCTGAGTGTTGGGTCATGAGACCCATGTTTGTAATATCTCGCTCCTCGGAGCCTATTGAATAAATACTTGAGCTGTAGAGTCATGTTGTGATGCCATGTTGTATCGCACATATCGAGCATATTGTGTGTATGTTATTGAAATTCTTGGTATGTGTGGGATCTGACTATCTAGTTGTTTATCCTTAGTAGCCTCTCTTACCGGGAAATGTCTCCTAGTGTTTCCACTGAGCCATGGTAGCTTGCTACTGCTCCGGAACACTTAGGCTGGCCGGCATGTGTCCTTCTTCGTTCATGTGTCTGTCCCTTCGGGGAAATGTCACGCGATGAATACCGGAGTCCTGTTAGCCCGCTATAGCCCGGTTCACCGGAGTCCTGCTAGCCCAGTGCTACAGCCTGGATTCACTCGCTGATGACCGACACGTTCGATGTTGGGTCATGGATGCCTGTCCCTGTAAGTTTGTGCCACTTTGGGTTTACGACTAGCCATGTCAGCCCGGGCTCCTTATCATATGGATGCTAGTGACACTATCATATATGTGTGCCAAAAGACGCAAACGGTCCCGGGCAAAGGTAAGGCGACACCGTGGGGATACCGTGCGTGAGGCCGCAAAGTGATATGAGGTGTTACATGCTAGATCGATGTGGCATTGAGTCGGGGTCCTGACATATCACCTCAAGAACACGAGAGAGAGAGAGAGATCAAACACATAGCTACTGGTACATACCCTCAGCCCCGAGGGTGAACTACTCCCTCCTCGTCATGGAGAGCGTCGGGATGATGAAGATGGCCACTGGTGATGGATTCCCCCTCCGGCGGGGTACCGGAACGGGGTCTCGAGAGGTTTTTGGTGGCTACAGAGGCTCGCGGTGGAACTCCCGATCTATTGTGTTCCCCGATGTTTTTAGGGTATAAGGACATATATAGGCGAAAGAAGTCGGTCAGGGGAGCCACGAGGGTGGGGGCGCCCAGGGGGTAGGGCGCGCTTCCCTGCCTTGTGGCCACCTCGAAGATGCCCTAATGTCTACTCCAAGTCTCCTGGATTGCTTCCATTCCAAAAATAACTCTTCCGAAGGTTTCATTCCGTTTGGACTCCGTTTGATATTCCTTTTCTTCGAAACACTGAAATAGGCAAAAAAACAGCAATCTGGGCTGGGCCTCCTGTTAATAGGTTAGTCCCAAAAATGATATAAAAGTGTTTAGTAAATCCCGTAAACATCCAAAACGGGTAATATAATAGCATGGAACAATCAAAAATTATAGATACATTGGAGATGTATCAAGCATCCCCAAGCTTAAATCCTACTCGTCCTCGAGTAGGTAAATGATAAAAACAGAAATTTTGATGTGGAATGCTAACTAACATATTTATCAATGTAATTTTCTTTATTGTGGCATGAATGTTCAGATCCAAATGATTCAAGATAAAAGTTCATATTGACATAAGAAATAGTAATACTTCAAGCATAGTAACAAGTAATCATGTCTTCTCAAAATAACATGGCCAAAGAAAGTTTATCCCTACAAAATCATATAGTTAGGCTATGCTTCATTTTCGTCACACAAAATACTCCCATCATGCACAACCCTGGTTTCAGCCAAGCAATTGGTTCATACTTTTTAACGTGCTTCAGCTTTTTTCAACTCTCACGAAATACATGAGCATGAGCCATGGATATAGCACTATGGATGGAATAGAATATGTTGATGGAGGTTGTGTGCAGAAGACAAAAAGGGAGAAAGTCTCACATTGACGAGGCTAATCAACGGGCTATGGAGATGCCCATCAATTGATGTCAACATGAGGAGTAGGGATTGCCATGCAACGGATGCACTAGAGCTATAAATGTATGAAAGCTCAACAAAAGAAACTAAGTGGGTGTGCAACCAACTTGCTTGCTCACGAAGACCTAGGGCATTTTGAGGAAGCCCGTCGTTGGAATATACAAGCCAAATTCTATAATGAAAAATCCCCACTAGTATATGAAAGTGACAACATAAGAGACTCTCTATCATGAAGAACATGGTGCTACTTTGAAGCACAAGTGTGGAAAAGGATAGTAACATTGTCCCCCTTTTTTATTTTATTTTTTGGGGGGACTTCCTTTTTTTATTTGGCCTTTCTTCTTTTTTTTCTTTTTTTATAGTTGACAATGCCCTAATAATGATGATCATCACACTTCTATTTATTTACAACTCATGAATTACAACTCGATACTAGAACAAGATATGACTCTATATGAATGCCTCCGGCAGTGTACCGGGATGGGCAATGAATCAAGAGTGACATGTATGAAAAATTAGGCATGGTGGCTTTGCCACAAATACGATGTCAACTACATGATCATGCAAGGCAATATGACAATGATGATGCGTGTCATATGGCTATGGAAATGCCATAATGGGTGGGTATGGTGGCTATTTTGAGGAAGATATAAGGAGGTTTATGTGTGATAGAGCGTATCGTATCACGGGATTTGGATACACCGGCGAAGTTTGCACGAACTCTCAAGGTGAGAAATGGCAATGCACGGTACCGAAGAGGCTAGCAATGATGGAAGGGTAAGAGTGCGTATAATCCAAGGACTCACATTAGTCATGAAGAACTCATATACTTATTGCAACAATTTTATTAGCCCTCGAAGCAAAGTACTACTACGCATGCTGATAGGGGGGAGGTTGGTAGGAGTTAACCATCGCGCGCCCCCGACCTCCACACATAAGGAAGGCAATCAAAAGAGCATCCCATGCAACAAATTTGTTACACAACTTTTACCATACATGCATGCTACGGGACTTGCCAACTTCAACACAAGTATTTCTTAAATTCACAATTACCCAACTAGCATGACTCTAATATCACTATCTCAAAACAATTATGAAGCATCAAATTGATCATAGTATCCAATTCACTTTATATGATAGTTTTTATTATACCCAACTTGGATGCCCATCATATTAGGACCAATTTTATAACCATAGCAAAAACCGTGCTGTTCTAAAAGACTCTCAAAATAATATAAGTGAAGCATTATAGATCAATAATTTCTACAAAATAAAACCACCGCCGTGCTCTAAAAAGATATAAGTGAAGCACTAGAGCAAATGACAAACTACTCCAAAAGGTATAAGTGAAGATCAATGAGTAGTCGAATAATTATGCAACTATGTGAAGACTCTCTAAAATTTAAGAATTTAAGATCTTGGTATTTTATTCAAACAGCAAGCAAAAAAAAAGAAAATAAAATGATGCTCCAAGCAAAACACATATCATGTGGTGAATAAAAATATAGCTCCAAGTAAAGTTACCGATGAACGAAGACAAAAGAGGGGATGCCTGCCGTGGCATCCCCAAGCTTAGGCTCTTGGTTATCCTTGAATATTTCCTTGGGGTGCCTTGGGAATCCCCAAGCTTAGGCACTTGCCACTCCTTATTCCATTGTCCATCAAATCTTTACCCAAAACTTGAAAACTTCACAACACAAAAACTCAACAGGAAACTCGTAAGCTCTGTTAGTATAAGAAAATAAATCACCACTTAGGTACTGTTGTGAAATCATTCTAAATTCATATTCATGTAATATATTGTATTCCAACTTCTGTATGGTTCATACCCTCCGATACTACTCATAGATTCATCAAAATAAGCAAACAACACATAGAAAACAGAATCTGTCAAAAACAGAACAGTCTGTAGTAATCTGTAACTCCCGAATACTTCTGTAACTCCAAAAATCCTACCAAATTAGAAACACCTGAGAAATTTGTGTACCAATCCATAGCATAAAGAATCATATCAAAATCTCGTTTTTGTGAATTATCAAATCTAATTTACTGGGTGCAAAAGTTTCTGATTTTCAGCAGGATCAACACAACTATCACCGTAAGCTATCCTAAAGGTCTTACTTGTCACTTTATTGAAACAAAAGATATAAAACATTATTACTACAGTAGCATAATCATGTGGACACACAAAAACAGTAAGGGTAAATATTGGGTTGTCTCCCAACAAGCGTTTTTCTTTAATGCCTTTCTAGCTAGGCATGATGATGACAATGATGCTCACATAAAAGATAAGAATTGAAACATAAAGAGAGCATCATGAAGAATATGACTAGCAAATTTAAGCCTAACCCACTTCCTATGCATAGGGATTTTGTGAGCAAACAACTTATGGGAACAATAATCAACTAGCATAGGAAGGCAAAACAAGCATAACTTCAAGATTTTAAGCACATAGAGAGGAGACTTGATATTATTGCAATTCCTACAAGCATATGTTCCTCCCTCATAATAATTTTCAGTAGCATCATGAATGAATTACACAATATAACCAGCACCTAAAGCATTCTTTTCATTATCTACTTTCATAGAAAATTACTACTCTCCACATAAGTAAAATTCTTCTCATTCGGAATAGTGGGAGTATCATAAGAGACTCGAATACTATAAATTGTTTCCATATTAAAAGAGTAATGTTCAGAAAAAGGGTAATCATAATCATGACAAGTTTTATAATTATAATCATCACTACTTTTTATAGCATAAGTTTCATCACAATAATCATCATTAGTAGCAACTTTGTTCTCATCATAATCAATTGAAACCTCTTCCAAAATAGTGGATTCATCACTAAATAAAGTCATGACCTCTCCAAATCCACTTTCATAAATATTATAAGATTCAAAACCCTCCAAAATAGTGGGATCATTACTTCCTAAAGTTGACACTCTTCCAAACCCACTTTCATCAAGATAACAGTCGTAAATAGGAGGCATGCTATCACCATAATAAATTTGCTCATCAAAACTTGGGAGGCTAAAAATATCATCTTCACTAAACGTAGCATCCCCAAGCTTGGGATAAACATTAATTGCAGCAAATATATTCTCAAATATGCCATCCTCATCCAACATAGCTTCCCCAAGCTTGGGCCTTTTCATATCATAAGCATAATCTCTCTCATCATTAGTAGTATGGATAGCACCAATAGTATAGCAATTATCATCATCACAATGAGTAATAGGAGCAACATCATTTGGGAGGGATACCTTTCTACCTTTGGTTCTCCATCTTTTCTTTTTCTTCTTCACATCATGTGTGGGTTTAACCCTCTTTTTTGAGCTCCTTATTAATGAGATTGGTTGAATAGAAAGCTCCTCCTCGTTACCTGATTCATCATAAGAAATAATAGGAGGATATTGGGAAGTCTCTTCCCTTTCATTAGTATTCTCTTCATCTTCTATTTGCTTTCTTTTCTTTACGTAATTGGCAATATAAGGATTTTCAATGCAATTCACCGCACAATACATATAAATTTCCTCTAGATCAATATCAAGGAATTTCTCAAGGTTATATTCTAGAATATGCTTAGTTGTACGTTTTATTTCTTCATAACCCAAAAGCAAACTAAGTTCATTATGATGTGCAAGGGAAATCAAGTCATCACAATTTTTGGGCACGATTCGATCATGAAACAATTTGCATCGGAGATTTAAATGACCATGTTCATTGCAAAGTTCACAAGTACGGTAAGGAAATTTCAAATTTGCAGCACTCACATCTAGCCTTTCTTGCAACCATTTAGTTTCTAAATACTTATACCTCTTACAAAATCTATCTTCCCTATTTGGTGTGTACTTGCAAACTCTATGCACTCCACAAAAATTGACATACTTATAAGAGACATTTTCATCATGACTAGTGCAATCATCACTAGTACCATGGATATTCAAAGAGTTCATACTAACAACATTGCAATCATGGGAAAGTAGAAAATTTCCCTCAAATTTGCTACTGCTCCTCATTCAAAGATTTAGTGCCAAACATCTTATAGACTTCTTATTCTAGCACTTGAGCACAATTTTCCTTTCCATCATTCTCACCAAAGATATTAAAAAGATGAAGCGCATGAGGCAAACTCAATTCCATTTTTTATAGTTTTCTTTAATAGACTAAACTAGTGATAAAACAAGAAACTAAAAGATTCGATTGCAAGATCTAAAGATATACCTTCAAGCACTCACCTCCCCTGCAACGGCGCTAGAAAAGAGCTTGATGTCTACTACGCAACCTTCTCCTTGTAGACGTTGTTGGGCCTCCAAGTGCAGAGGTTTGTAGGACAGTTGCAAATTTCCCTCAAGTGGATGACCTAAGGTTTATCAATCCGTGGGAGGCGTAGGATGAAGATAGTCTCTCTCAAGCAACCCTGCAACCAAATAACAAAGAGTCTATTGTGTCCCCAACACAACCAATACAATAGCAAATTGTATAGGTGCAGTAGTTCGGCGAAGGGATGGTGATACAAGTGCAATATGGATGGTAGATGTAGGTTTTTGTAGTCTGAAAATATAAAAATAGCAAGGTAACTAATGATAAAAGTGAGCATAAACGGTATTGCAATGCTAGGAAACAAGGCCTAGGGTTCATACTTTCACTAGTGCAAGTTCTCTCAACAATAATAACATAATTGGATCATATAACTATCCCTCAACATGCAATAAAGAGTCACTCCAAAGTCACTAATAGCGGAGAACAAACGAAGAGATTATGGTAGGGTACGAAACCACCTCAAAGTTATCCTTTCTGATCGATCTATTCAAGAGTCCGTAGTAAAATAACACGAAGCTATTCTTTCCATTCGATCTATCATAGAGTTCGTACTAGAATAACACCTTAAGACACAAATCAACCAAAACCCTAATGTCACCTAGATACACCAATGTCACCTCAAGTATCCGTGGGCATGATTATACGATATGCATCACACAATCTCAGATTTATCTATTCAACCAACACAAAGTACTTCAAAGAGTGCCCCAAAGTTTCTACCGGAGTCAAGAAGAAAACGTGTGCCAACCCCTATGCATAAGTTCATTGAACCCGCAAGTTGATCACCAAAACATACATCAAGTAGATCACGTGAATATCCCATTGTCACCACAGATAAGCACGGCAAGACATACATCAAGTGCTCGCGATACATCAAGATCATATCACATCAAGAACACGAGAGAGAGAGAGAGATCAAACACATAGCTATTGGTACATACCCTCAGCCCCGAGGGTGAACTACTCCCTCCTCTGGCAACCGGAAACCGCGCGGCCCCATCGGCGATCAGTTCGGACTCAGCCAGCTCCTCCAAATCTTCAGGCCGGAGCAAAGATCGGATCCAATCGCCCTGGATCCAACTCGGCGGCAGCGCCGACCGTGATGACGACCCCTGATTCATCTTCTTGCCCTTCACCGCCCCTGTCGCCTTCTTCACGCGTTCCAGTGCCGCTGTCTTGTCCTTCACCATGGTGGCGGAGCAGCGGTGTCGAGAGTAGAGGAGCCGGATGCGGTGGAGAAGCAAAGGAGAAAGAAGGAGAATGGACGCGCACAGTGCAGACGCCTCGGCCCCGTTGCCATTTAAGGACCCACTTCCGAGTGGCTGACGCGTGGGCCCGGGCGCACCTGTGTATCCATCCTGCTTACCATGGCACACTCTGCCTCGCGCGCTTCCCCAAAATTTCGAATCCCGTGAAATCTGGGATACGCCATAACCAATCGTGCCAAATACTTCGCATCAAAAATAACACTCGACGAGTGATGATATAAATCCACTCGACAACTTCTGAATCGATCAAGGCGACTAGAACGAAGCTGAAGTTCCAACACGGGCTTTCAGTTCAACATAGATACCTGTGAAGCTCAATAGTCGAAGCAAGACTAACTTCAACTTCTTTTCACTCGGACCTTAATCCATTCGGAGGCTAATGATGATGATATAGACCTAGGGTAGGGTCATAGGCCTGACCTATACGCCCTAACCAAGGTCACTACCCTAGAAGCAAAGAAGCTCAAGAGACAACAAGGAGTACCCAATGAAGGCGTCAAGTGCAATCCACTCGATCAATCAATCACTCGGGTACCCCTCCTTCCTAATGTCACACGACCAGTCAATCACTTGACCATACAAGAAACCACTCGGCCTACTAAAGACCAGGAGTCACTCAGAACTGCAATAGTCAGGCCTTCACTCTGTAGTCTTTAAGATCATTAAAAGCACTTTATGGCTGGCGTTATCAGTAACGCCCCATCTTTATGTACATTGAACTCTTGGTAACGGGGGATGGCCAGGGTCCTGGCGCACGCTATATAAGCCACCCCCTCCTCTGGCACAAGGGTTCGCACCCCCTGTAACACACACTCTCATAATCCAGTCAACCGCCTCAGGGTGAGACGTAGGGCTTTTACCTCCTCCAAGAGGAGCCTGAGCTCATAAACACTTGCGTACAATCTCACTGTAGCTAGGACCTTGCCTCCTCATTAGTACCCCCTATACTTACTGTCAGACTTAGAACCACGACATTTAGCGCCCAGGTGGGTTGTGCCCACCTCGGTGGCCTCTCGTACCCCTTCTTTGCCCTATAAATTCCCAAATATTCTGAAACCCTTCGGGGTTAACCTAGATCAGAAGTTCCACCGCCGCAAGGTCTCTGTATCCGTGAAAACCAATCTAGACCCCATTCCGGCACCCTGCCGGAGGGGGAATCATCTCCGGTGGCCATCTTCATCATCCCGGCGGCCACCACGATGAGGAGGGAGTAGTCCACCCTCGGGGCTGAGGGTTTGTACCAGTAGCTATGTGTTTTATCTCTCTCTCTCTCTCTCTCTCTCTCGTGATCTATATCATCGACTTTGTTAATATAGTCGGATCATATGGTGTTTCTCCCCTCTATACTCTTGTTATGATGAATTGAATCTTTACCCTTCAAAGTTTTGTCTTGTCGGATTGAATATTCAGAGATGAGAACACATGATATATGTCTTGCAATATGAATACTTGAGGTGACAATGAGGTATCTTATTGATTCACTTGATATGTGCTATGGCATTCAACTCGTAGATTCCCACGGTGATATTGGGGTAATCTATGCATAGGGGTTGATGCATGTTTTTCTCCGACAGAAACATTGGGGTCTCTTTATAGTTCTTTGTGTGGATTGAGTATTATGAATATGAATTTGCTTTGGTCTTATTCTAGTATGAACTCTGGGATAGATTGAACGGAAAAAATAGCTTTATGTTGTTTTAGTACGAACTCTTGAATAGATCAAACAGAAAGAATAGCTTTGAGTTGGTTTCGATCCCTACAAACAATTCATATCTTTTGTTCTCCGCTAGTAGGAACTCGGGAGCGATTCTTTATTGCACTTTGAGGGATAATCATAGGGCCGGTCCTAAGATTTTGGGGGCCCAAGGCGAAACTAAACATAGGGGCCCTTAACATAAACACAAATAAGTATTGCAAACAATATTTTGAATCTCTAGTCAAAAGAAACATGATATTTTTGTCAGGTAGCTTTATAATTTGAATGATTTGAAGATTGCTCTATTACTAAGTGTTCCTACTTTCTTTGATCCTAATTAGCTATAGTAAAAGTTGGTACCTGGTCAAGTCTAATTGATGATTTAAATGCCAATGATCACACACGCTGTCACCCATTTAGATGTTAGATTATATTATGTGTAGCTCGTACCTCAAGAATTAGTTTATTCATCCACAGCAATTACCGGCAAGTCTCCAAACATAAAACTTAATAACCCCAATGATATTTATCCATTAGCATTACTCATAAATCAATTATTAGTGTCCAATTGCGATAACGCAGAGGCCATGAGGATAATCATGCATATGATAAAATTTCCTAGGCCATATAGACTATACAGACTACCTATACAGATAGATATAAGAGACATACCTTCCCTTCTACTCCCTCCTGCCCATAATATAAGAACATTTTTCAAACTAACATAGATTGAAAAACGTTCTTATATTATGGGACGGAGGGAGTATAATTGTAATCATGCCCTAGCAGTACGATCTAGCCTCTCGTCAGTGTGGTCTCGTGCAAGGCAGCGATGCTATCTGCGGCACTCCAGCCCTCCTCTAGCCTAGATCTGCTCTAACCCAAGGCGGCACCATGGACGCATAGTAGATGGATATCAAGCATCACGATCTTGATCTATTCTTGCCCGTATGTGCCATTGTCACTTCCCTTGGTATTGTTTTCCCCATAAATTGGGCGCACAAGTTTCAGCTTGTGGATTAAGGAAAGCATTTTTTGCACAAAGATTAAGGAAGGAAATCAAGAGCGGATTCATTATAACCATGCCGAATTAATTGCATGCAATAACTGATCTATTAATCAATTGCCATCATTCATAGCAGTAGCCAGAAGGAAGGCGAGGAAATTAGGGAAAGGGTCGCAGGAGTTTTTTTAGGGGTCGCATGAGTAGGCAATAGATCAGCATTCTAGGCCAATTAAGAGAAGAATTAGGGGCCCCTTGGCACCTGGGGGCTCGGGCCAGCCGCCCTGTTCGCCCCCCTCCCTTAGGGTTGGGCCTAGATAATCATATGATCAACTATGTTAGCATTGTTGAGAGGTTGTACTAGCGAAAGTACAGACCCTATGCCTCATTTTTAAGCATTGCAACACCGTTTTTGTGCCCGTTTACTATTTGCTACCTTGCTGTTTTTACTTATTCAGATTATAAAAATATATTTCTACCATCCATATTACACTTTTATCACCATCTCTTCACCGAACTAGTGTACCTATAAAATTTGCCATTGTATTGGGTGTGTTGGGGACACAAGAGATTTCTTGTATTTGGTTGCAGGGTCGTTTGAGAGAGACCACCTTCATCCTACACCTCTCACGGATTGATAAACCTTAGGTCATCCACTTGAGGGAAAATTGCTACTGTCCTACAAAACTCTGCGCTTGGAAGCCCAACACGTGTCTACAAGAATAAAGTTGCATAGTAGACATCAAAAATCCCAAGGAATTCTTTGTCAAAGACCTCGAGTACTTGCCCCGCACGATATATCACATTTTGAGGCGTACTCTGTGGCCTATCAGGGGATATTCTCCTGACGCCAAGCTTGAAGGCACCTTGAAGACATGGGTCTTCTACATCATCAATGGCATCAGGTTCAACACTCAAGATTTCTTCATCAGACAGTTGGTAGCTTCAGGCATTGATCTCTTTGGCCTCATGTTTTATGCACCATGGGTTATGCGGCTGATAAAGCTTCACTCAACTATCGACTATCAAGCTTCAGCACGCAACCATGTTGTATTCTTGCCTGAAGTGGACATGTCTCATGAAGATATTTATCTTGTGTCTGCCAAGGAGCCAATACGCGAAGATAATGCCGCATTTCAAAGCTTCTGTGAGCCAATTGAAGGTGTTCATGTGCCAAACCCCCCTGCTCCTGCTGGTCCTCTTGCTGGTCAGCTTCGTCTACCACATCTTGCCAACACTGATGTAACATCCAGCATGGTAGCACAAAGGCCTCAGAAGCATGCTCGTGTCCTGAATGACAGAGAGCTTCTTGTAGAAGTGCCAAATGTGGAGCTTTCTTATTGATATCAATCGTATTCACAACCTTGCGACCAAGAATTCCTTTGTTGCACTTGAAGGTTGTCGGCGGTCCTGGAAGAGCCTAACAATGCTCTGTTCTGAAGATGGTCTTCAAGAAGATGGCTTCACTGAATGATTCAAGTTTGACTTCACGCGTCCACAATCTGCAAGTTGCCATCCAACTCCATCACTTGAAGATTTAGACTATTCATCTTCGGCTCCCACTATGGTTGCGTGAGTCATAGATGAGACGCCACTTCACCAGCGATGGCTTCACTGTACCAAGATTCTGGATCAGGCCCCTCTGCACCACCAACTCCAACATTGACCCTGCTGCTCCAACATCTTCACCAACACGTCATGGGAACGAGTAGATACTCTATTCTTCAAACCTTTTTGGTCCTTACTGACAAAAGGGATAGAAGCATATTAGTTGGTAGTCTTCAAGCGGATCCATTTGGGTCGGGTGCTTATTTTTGCTAAGTTCTTATAACTCTCATTCTTGAAACTGTTGGTTTTTGAGTTGCAACACTTAAACTTGATGGTCGTCTGCCACTTTTGCTGCTACCTTATGGTGCGATGATAAATCCCGCATGAAGTCATTCTGCAGACGCCCATTTCTCATTATGCATGTCATTATCTTCATTACTTTCATATATGCATGATGAATTGTCTTCATGGTTGAAGAAGATCTCCACAAAGCAAAACCTTCCATGTGCATTTTCATTCAAAGGAAAACTACTTATATGCACATCTTCAGGGGGAACCTCTTACAACCTATGAAGACAATGCCTATGTACTTAAACTTTCACATACTTTTATCCCCGTTGAAAACTTCAACCAGTATATGTCACCAATCTCCAAAAAGGGGGAGATTGTAAGTGCGTCTAGTGCCACCCATAGTTGTTTTGGAGTATTGACGACAAACGTGGTTGAGGGACTAATGTGTTTGTGAGAATTGCAGGATAACACAGGTAGTATTCCCTCATTGATTCGGTTTACCTACCAGAGATGACCCCTAAAAATGTATGAAGACATTGAAGACAATAGTGGTTCGTCAATACATTCACGTTGAAGATAATGACGATGAAGACATTCACTTGAAGACTATGGAGTGCGAAGACATAGTTTCTCTCATAGTTCCCTTTACTTCTTTCTTGAATCATAGGAACCACTGTACTATTAAGTGGGGTCCAAGTGAACAAAGTCAGATGACTGAAGTGATGCTCAACCAAAATCATATGTCTTCGAGCGAAGAAAATGAGAGCAAACCTTATCCATAGTTGGATGAGTCAGCTTTGCTTGCAGTCCAAGCCAAGCTACCGCGTGTGTTTGAAATCCGGCTATTGGACACATGTTGGTTCCTTAGCGTCCTAGGGTCATTTCATACATATCATGTCGGGTTGCCTCCTGGCTATAAATAGCCCACCCCCTGCACCATAAATTGGTGGCTACTCAGAGTTAGTGCACGGCTTTTGTCATTTGAGAGCGATATGTCTCCAACGTATCTATAATTTATGAAGTATTCATGCCATGTTTACAACAATTTTATATGGTTTTGGTATGATTTGCATGGAACTAACCCTGACTGGCATTGTTTTCAGCAGAACTACCGTGGTGTTGTTTTTTGTGCAGAAATGAAAGTTCTCAAAATGAGTTGAAACTTTTTGATGATTTTTTTGGAACAAAACAGACCCTGAAGCTTCGTGGAAGGACCAGAAGATGAAGGAGTAGGGCACAAGACACTGGGGCACGCCAGGGGGCCAAGGCTCATCCCGGTGGGTTGTGCTCACCTCGAGGCCCATCTTCGCGTGAAACCAATGCCAAAAAATCCTATAAATAGAGAAGCCCCCAAAAATAACCCTAGATTAGAAGTTCCGCCTCCGCAAGCCTCTGTAGCCACGAAAAACCAATCTAGACCTCGTTTCGGCACTCTGCCGGAGGGGGAGATCATCATTGGTGGCCATCTTGATCATCCCAACGGCCACCACGATGAGGAGGGAGTAGTCTAACCTCGGGGCAGAGGGTTTTTACCAATAGCTATGTGTTTAATCTCTCTCTCTCTCTCTCTCGTATTTTTAATGGCATGATCTTGATGTATCGGGGGCTTTGTTAATATAGTTGGATCATATGGTGTTCTCCCCTCTCTATCTTGTTGTGATGAATTGAGTTTTCCCTTTGAGATTTTGTTTTATCGAATTGAATACTTTTATGGATTTGAGAGCACTTGATATATGTCTTGCATGTGAATACCCGTGGTGACAATGGGGTTTTATATTGATTCACTTGATATGTATTTTGGCATTCAACTCGCGGATTCCTGAGGTGACATTGGGGTAATTCATGCATAGGGGTTGATGCATGTTCTCGTCTTTGTTTCTCCGGTAGAAATCCTGGGGCACTCTTTGAGGTTCTTTGTGTTGGATAGAGTATTATGAATATGAAAATGTTTGATGCATATCCCATAATCAACTCACGGATACTTGCGATGACATTGGAGTATCTAGGTGACATTAGATTTGGTTGACGTGTATCATATGGTGTCATTTTAGTATGAACTCTTGGATAGATCGAACAGAAAGAATAGCTTTGGTTATTTTAGTATGAACTCTTGAATAGATCGAACGGAAAGAATAGCATTGAGGTGGTTTCGTACCCTACAAACAATTTCTTCTTATGTTCTTCGCTAGATAAGAACTCTTGGAGTGATTCTTCATCGCACGTTGAGGGATGGTTATATGATCCAATTATATTAGCATTGTTGAGAGATTGCACTAGCGAAAGTACGGACCCTAGGCCTCATTTTCAAGCATTCCAATACCGTTTTTGCTTCGTTTTATCAATTGCTACCTTGTTTTTTATTGTTCCTATTACAAAACTCAACATCTATTATCATTACTATGCTTGTATCACCATCTCTTCGCCGAACTAGTGCACCTATACAAATTACCATTGTATTTGGTGTGTTGGGGACACAAGAGATTTCTTGTGTTTTGTTGCAGGGTTGCTTGAGAGAGACCATATTCATCCTACACTTCCCACGGATTGATAAACCTTAGGTCATCCACTTGAACGCTTGGAAGCCCCACACGAGTCTACAAGAATAAAGTTGCGTAGTAGACATCAAGCTCTTTTCTAGCGTCATTGCCAGGGAGGTGAGTGCTTGAAGGTATATCTTTAGATCTTGCAATTAAATCTTTTAGTTTCTTGTTCTATCACTAGTTTTGTTTTATAGAAAACTACAAAAAAATGGAGATTGGGTTACCTCAAATTGTTCGTTATCTTTATAATGTCTATCTTGAGAATAAGAGTTTCGATAATTGTGCTCAATTGCTAGAAAAAGAATTGAATAAAATTTATGGCATAAAAACTTTGGATGAAGAGCACGATTGCAATATTGCTAGTATGAATTCCTTGAATATCCATGATACTAATGATGATTACACTAGCCATGATAATGATGTCTCCTACAAGGATGTCAATTTTTGCGGAGTAAATTGGGAGTGCAAACACACACCAAAAAGGGAAGATAGATATTGTAAAAAGCATAAATATTTAGAAACTAAAAAGTTGCAAGATAGGCTAGATGATTGTGCTGGAAGATTTAATTTTTCTCGACATCCTTGTGAACTTTGCAATGAACATGGTCGTTTAAATCTCCAATGCTATTTGTTTCATGATGAAATCGTGTCCAAAAATTGTGATAACTTGATTACCCTTGAGCATCAGAAAGAGTTTAGTCTTATTTTGGGGTATGAAGAAATGAAACGTATAACTGAGGGTATCCCAAAATTTAATCTCAAGAGATTTCTTGATTTTGATCGAGAGGAAATTTTAATGTATTGTGCTATAAATTGCATTGACAATCCTTATATTGCCAACTATCTAAAGACAAGAAAACAAATAGAATATGAAGAGAGTACTAATCAAAGGTAAAATATTTCCCAATACCCTCCTAGTGTTTCTTATGATGAATCAGGTAACGAGGAGGAGCTTCCTATCCAACCAATCTCTTCAACAAGAAGCTCGGAAAAATTAATTAAAACTACACATGATGTGGTGAAGAAGAAGAAAAGAAGAAAGAATAGAGGTAAAAAGGAATCTCTCCCAAATAATGTTGCTCCTATTATTGTTGTGCCTCATGAAAGTGAATCAAAAATAATTGTGGAAGATGATGCACTTGATGATGATATTGCTTCTATTTCTTATGGCGCAATGTCCGAGAGAACTATTGATGATGATTTTGTTATGCCTATTGCTTGTTGTGATGATTATGATTGGGAAGATAATGATACTTCTTATAATCTTCGAAATCTTTTTGGCACCAACTTGGGAAATTATGATGATAGCAATTGTTATACCGTTGGTGCTATTCATCTAATATATATATATTAGAGAAGACAAATAAGCCATCACGTTCATCCACATATACTAATATTATTTACACCGTCGGATTAGAACAATAATGGTTGAGATTTAAAGTTTTTACGTAACACGCTAAATATGTACGCACCAACGTATTGAACGCTCATGTTTTGTCACGTATATGCATAGATGGCTAGCAAAAGTGATGACCATGTACAGGATTTTGGGTTTCACGGATCTTTAAAAGCTAGGAAAGGAAATAGCGATAGAAAAAGTAAGGAGAAACGTGATAAAAGCAACCACATCAATATTCCAAAAAGAAAATCATGACTAGAAGGAAAGAGAGGGAGAGAAGGAAAGAGAAACGTAATCAAAACAACCACGTCAATATTCCAAAATAAAAAAACGTCTATAACATGTATACTCCAATAACTCAAGGGAGATAATATCCGTCTTCAGCGTTCTCTGACATAGGCTGATGCAGCCTCGCAGTTTTCTCTCTCAAAATAGCGAGCAGAATCGGATAGGTTGAAGAATTCTCTGCCACATATGCCCCCGTATGCTAAGGAAGGCAAAGGGCCGGCGATCTGGCACCGCCATATACAGAACCAGCGAAGGTCTCCAGTTTCCACGCCTATGACTAGGTCACGCCTCCTATCAGGACATGAGGGCTGATCTGAACAAAAACCGACCAGGGCGGAAAGAATAGGAGGAGGACCCGCGGGGATAAAACATCATGAGCACATGCATCAAGTCCTACAAGCTTCAAGAGTATTGCCTGCACTGGACTATGATTTGCACCTTACATGCCTTATATATGTCGATGACTTTGACGGTAAGAATTAAGATTACCTCTAATGTTCACCATCCATTATCTTGCATTCACTACACACTGCTTACAGAGCTCAGGTTTTGTATATGCATGCTGGAAATATGGGTTGGAGATAAGCTGGTAATTAAGATTTTGCATCCATGGAAGGACTAGATAGAGAGTACAAGAATAAAAAAATATCTCCCATTTGCTGAACCCCTGAGTTACTATCCCAAGATAATTCTAAATCTGAAAGTCTAGCGAGTCAACAGAGCTGTAGAATATGTGTTAAGGTAACCCGTTTTTCAGCACTAAGTGCACTCTCAATCGGTGTAACAATCTGGTAGCTGATCAGCTGAATACTTGGATGAGATGGCAGCTAGAGGTAAGCGCCGAAGAAAAGACAGTGTTCTTTTATAACACACAGATTTTTACCTTCCTGATATTTGTTGTAAGCGCTATGATGAGTCTCAGTTGCAATTGGTGCACGGTCACATTATGGTGGCTGGCCGAGAGTATGCATCTACTTCTTTTGGGCGGAATAAGTAGGCATCCTAAGTAAAGCATTGGAATTTTGACTTATCAAAAAATGACAACATCGCCACTACCAAATCAATATGACGAGAGTATGCAATGTGTTCTGTTATTTAAAAATTATCCAATAACACGGCCATTGAGTTTCCTAACATTTACAGGGTTTTTTTTTGTATATTGCACAAATAAATTTCTTAATTAAAGATGGCTAAATTGCAACTACCGGTATTTTCTTAGAAAAGTAAAATATTGCTGCAGTTTATCATGTCCATTGATATTGGAAACAATAACTAAATAATGCTTACAGTGTCGATTCATGTTAAACAACAGTCTTTTCCCAGAGAAGAACTTTAGTCATTTTGTATATATTTCTTATTTTCATTTTTTTTATAAAGTGTCAGATCCTTTTGGGTCAAGGTTTGCAGAATACATGACAACAGATTTTGATGAATTTTTTTGGTTGGATGCCTCAAGTAGCTTTTACTTCTTTGTCTTTTTGGCCTGCTCAAACCATTAAATCCACTATTTATCTATATTTTATAAAAATAGCATACTGGTACTGCGATTAGACAAACAGAATCTCCTGTTTTGACCCATTACAAAAAAAATGTAATATACATCAAAAATTGAAAGATTCTACTGTTTTGACCTATTAGGGTTGTGCCGATTTTATACAAAGAAGTAGTTCCAACAGGGGCGGTAAAGATATTCACAAATTATAGATAGAGAAAAAAGAGATGCATTTTGGAAAACGCTTTGAAGCTTATGATGACCGTGTAAGTGCTTCTGGTTAAGTAGTGGATAAGTTAGGCTAAGATTTAAATTGTTTTATTATGGTACATATACACCCACGTTTCAAGAGTGTACACACATATTTGGATACAAAGTCAGGTATGCTAGACAATATAGAGGCTTGATAATAGAAATATTATGAAGGGGACCCCAAAACACAAATATTCATCATTATGTATTGTGTTTAAAACTTTAAATAATATTCACAAATTCAAAACTTATTAAATGAATTCTTCAATTATTCATCATCATGTATGGTTTAAAACTTTAGATAATTTTCAACATGTACGATGTAAATATTCACAAGACACCACTGATTGATCATAATATAGTTTTCCTTCACAAACTGATCAAGAAATATCATAATCTGTATAGAATGCCATTATGCATCCAGTTGTTACATCATAAATCTGTCTTAATGTACCTAAGAATGACAAAATCACTCTGGGAGTGATAAGACACCACTAATTCCAGAGTTTGAAGAAAGGATACAAGTTCAATTATAGAGCCCACTACTACGTAGTGCAGTTAATAGGGTTTTGCACCACATGTCTAAATGTTTTATCACCTCAATGGTAATGTGGCAAGAAATCTAGACTACAGCTGAAGATTTTGGGGAGTAGCAGGGAAGCTGAAATGGACCATCATAATCAGCAATACATTAGATATCAATAATCAAATTATTTGAATGCTAGCCACGCAATTGCGTGGGCCACCATGCTAGTTATATTAATGATGAGAGTGATTATGCTTATGATATGCCAAGCCACAAGCTTGGGGATACTATGTTTGATGAGAATGACATGTTTGAGAATTTATTTGCTGCAATTAATGTTCTCCCAAGCTTGGGGATGATATGCTTAATGAAGATGATCTTTTTAGTCCCCCTAATTCGAATCATCAAATTTTCTATGATGATTGCATGCCTCCTATCTATGATGAGAACAAAGTTGCTACTTATGATGATTATTGTGATGATACTTATGTTATAAAAAGTAGTGATAATTATTTTCATAATTTTGAGTATCCTTTTACTGAGTTGTAGGACCTTGAGAAGAGGTGTCTAGAGGGGGGGTGATTAGACACTAAGTACCAAAGTTATAGTTTTTAAGATTCTTTAAGTTTAAGTGGAGTTTAGGCACAATTTCAGCATTCACAATACATATCAAGCAAGCATGCAAAGAGTATATGGGCAGCGGAAAGTAAAGCATGCAACTTGCAAGAAATTAAAGGGAAGGGTTTGGAGGATTCAAACACAATTGGAGACACGGATGTTTTTGGCATGGTTCCGATAGGTGGTGCTATTGTACATCCACGTTGATGGAGACTTCAACCCACGAAGGGTAATGGCTGCGCGAGTCCACGGAGGGCTCCACCCACGAAGATTCCACGAAGAAGCAACCTTGTCTATCCCACCATGGCTGTCGCCCACGAAGGACTTGCCTCACTAGCGGTAGATCTTCACGAAGTAGGCGATCTCCTTGCCCTTACAAACTCCTTGGTTCAACTCCACAATCTTGTCGGAGGCTCCCAAGTGACACCTAGCCAATCTAGGAGACACCACTCTCCAAGAAGTAACAAATGGTGCGTTGATGATGAACTCCTTGCTCTTGTGCTTCAAATGATAGTCTCCCCAACACTCAACTCTCTCTCATAGGTTTTGGATCTGGTGGAAAGAAGATTTGAGTGGAAAGCAACTTGGGGAAGGCTAGAGATCAAGATTCATATGGTAGGAATGGAATATATTGGCCTCAACACATGAGTAGGTAGTTCTCTCTCAGAAAATGTATGCTGGAAGTGTAGGTTCAGTCTGATGGCTCTCTCCACGAATGAAGAGGAGGTGGAGGGGTATTTATAGCCTCCACACAAAATCTAACCGTTACACACAATCTACCAAACTCGGTGGGACCGAATCGTTAAACTCGGTCGGACCGATTTAGCAAATAATGTGACCGTTAGGGTTTTCGGTGGGACCGAAATGCAACTCGGTGAGACCGATTCAGTTAGGGTTGGGGCATAACGTAATCTCGGTAAGACTGATTACACAAACTCGGTGAGACCGATTTTGGTAATAAGCTTTCCAGAGAGTTGGTCAGGTAAACTCGGTGGGACCGATTACTCAAACTCAGTGGGACCGATTTTGGTAATAAGTTATCTAGAGAGTTTGCATTGTAATCTCGGTAGTACCGATTTCTCAAACTCAGTGAGACCGATTTGATAATGAACATACACAGAGAGGTTACAATCCCATCTCGGTGAGACCGAGATCCCTATCGGTAAGACCGATTTGCTTAGGGTTTGTGGCAGTGGCTATGACTTATGGAATCGGTGGCGCCGGATAGGAAGAATCGGTGTGACCGATTTTGGCTTTAGGTTTAGGTCATTTGTGGAAGTGAGAAAGTAGCTGAGGGTTTTGGAGCATATCACTAAGCACATGAAGCAAGAAGCTCATTAAGCAACGCCTCATCCCTCCTTGATAGTATTGGCTTTTCCTATAGACTCAATGTGATCTTGGACCACTAAAATGTAAAATGAAGAGTCTTGATCTTGAAGCTTGAGCCAATCCTTTGTCATTAGCATCTTGAAGGAGTTCCCACATCCTTTAGTCCATGCCACTCCATTGTTGAACTTATCTGAAACATGCTAGATAAAAGTGTCAGTCCAACAAGAGATATGTTGACATTAATTACCAAAACCACCTAGGGAGCACTTGTGCTTTCAGTCTCTCCCTTTTTGGTAATTGATGGCAACATACATCAAAGCTTTAGATAAAGATATAAGGAATAGCAAGTAAAGCTTTGGAAAGACATGTAACAAGCATAGGCTCCCCCTACATGTAAGCAATCATGTAAATATGGAATTTAGAAGCATGTGAGAGAATAGACATGATAGAGCAGGCAATGTGTTACATGTATCTTGGCCATATCCATCAGAGCAAGAATATTAAAGAAAATACCTTCATGCTCATGAGTCCTTCTTGCAAACAGTATGTACATCAGCAAGAATTCCTCATACACATGATTGTGATGCATATACTTACCTTTAAGTCTTGAGTTGGCTTGGGATGGGATGAACCTGCGTAAACAAGGTTAGATAACGCAAATACATCTACTAGCCAGAGCAAACAAAAGAAACCACAAGAATACCAAGATTGGGATGACATGTAGAAAGTGAGTACTAAGTACCACATTGGATTAGACATGTCCCCAAGAGTAAAGATATGCAATGAATTTAAATGATTTCTTTCCCTTAGATGACTTGCTCCCCCTGAATCTATATGGGATACTGGGAGAAGATAGGGAATAGAAAATCAGAGCTGAAAAAACAGAGCTAAAAGATATGAATGATGATCAGAGCTAATGCATGCTAATGCAAATAGTCACAACAGAACATATGAACATGTCTCTCCCCTCAAGAAGACATGTGGACATCTCTCCTCTTGAACACTAAGCATCTGGGATCCTTGAGAAATACTTTCTACTTAAGTATCCTCTCCCCCTGAATATCTCTCTCCCCCTTTAGGAGATGATATCTCTTTCCCTTAAGAAGGTAATAAGCTTTGATGCTCTCTCTCTCTCTTCAAATGATAAGCTTTGATGTTCTCTCTCTCCCCCTTTGACATCAATTTCCAAGAAGGGTCTTCTGGAATCTGTCGAATGGTTTTGTCCTTGAGACACAGAACAAAGCAATGATAAAAATGTGATGCTTTTAGAGGACAAGATTCATTGAGTGGAGCTGGATCAGAAGAAACACAGAATTATGTGGCAAATTGTTTTTCCTGTTATGAAGTCGGTGGCACCGAGTGAGTTGCTTCGGTTGGACCGAAAGGATTCGGTGAGGCCGAAAATAACAAGTCGGTGAAACCGAGTTCATCACAGAGAAAACACTTGTCACCTCAGCTCACTAGACTAGTAAGATCTCACAAAGATTTTCAAGGAATTTACTGAAGGATGTGCAATGAATTGGAATGCAGAAAAAAAAATGCAGAGCAAACAGAAGTAAATCTAGATGAAGTTTTTCTTTGAAAGGGGAAACAAATATGCATGTGACAAATGCAAAAACACAGAAAAGAACATATGAGAACTTCATCTAGAGATGGTCGGCAACAAAGTCACCTATGTTAGAGTATATTGACTTAGGAGTCAAGTGAGATCACTTGATCATAGGTCATACTCATCGTTTAAGCTCAAAATGGGGTTGTCATTTTTCGTTTAAGCATCTTGATGTATTCACATCTTGTCGAGTTGCTTTTGCTCATGACTTGGAGTAAAGCTTCTCTAAGATGGAATAACACACCTTGGTTGGTGGTGTTGTCCATGTAGTTGAACTTGTGTGGGTTGCTCAAGGTTGATGTAGCTCATCAAGAATTTGGAGCACCACTTGGAATTTTAGTCCATCTACCTACATGGGTTAGTCCTTGCAAGGAAGAGCACTTGTGTATCCAAAAATGATAATCATGAAGCTCAACATAGAATTTGTCAAAGGATATGTTGGAGTGATTTCGTGCTTCCTCGTCTTCAAACACCATAGTGTAGAGACTTGGTGATGTAGAGATTGCTCAAGATGTGAGTAGATTACAATCTCATGGAATTTGATTCCACCAAGTACCTACATGGGTTAGATAACATGCAAGATACAAATATATCCAAGACATAAGATATTCATCATAAGAGAAATATCAAGGATTAGTCACAAGCTCATGTCTTACATGTATCCAATGGAGTTTCTACTCCAAGTTCGAAGCATCAATTATGTTCAATTCTCCTCTTAACCTGCAAAACACTTTCTCATCAAGAGGTTTAGTGAATATATCCGCTAATTGCTTTTTGGTGCGAACATGCTTAAGATCAATATCACCCTTAGCAACATGATCTCGAATGAAATGATGAAGAACTTAAATATGCTTAGTTCGAGAATGTTGCACAGGATTATGGCCAATTTTGATAGCACTTTCATTGTCAAAAAGCAATGGAACATGTCTCACATATATCCCATAATCTTTAAGAGTTTGGGTCATCCAAAGTAATTGAGCACAACATGAACCAGCGGCAATATATTCAGCTTCGGCAGTGGCTAAGGATACCGAGTTTTGTTTCTTGGAGGACCAAGACACAAGAGATCTACCAAGAAATTGACAAGTACCCGAAGTGGACTTTCTATCAACCTTGTCTCCGGCATAGTCCGAGTCGGAATAGCCAACAAGATCGAAAGAGGCCCTCTTAGGATACCAAATGCCAAAGTTTGGTGTATGGATTAAGTATCTCACTATCCTTTTCACGGCCTTAAGATGACATTCCTTAGGAGCAGCTTGATATTGTGCACACATGCACACACTTAGCATGATATCGGGACATGAAGCACATAGATATAACAATGAACCGATCATAGAGCGACAAACCTTTTGATCAACCGGTTCACCATCTTTGGTCAAGTCATTATGTCCACTAGTGGGCATGGGTGTAGACATACCTTTGCATTCTTGCATATTGAACTTCTTGAATAAGTCCTTGGTGTACTTCGTTTGAGAAACAAAGGTACCTTCCTTAGTTTGCTTGATTTGCAACCCAAGAAAGAATTTGAGTTCACTCATCATAGACATCTCAAACTTCTCCGACATTAGCTTCCCAAACTTTTCACTAAAATGAGGGTTAGTTGAACCAAATATGATATCATCAACATAAATTTGGCACACAAATAGTTCTCCATTAACCCTTTTAGTAAAAAGAGTAGAATCAATTTTCCCAATTTCAAAGCCTTTTTCAATAAGGAACTTGGTCAAGCATTTATACCAAGCTCTAGGAGCTTGTTTAAGACCATAAAGAGCTTTGTGAAGTTTGTAAACATGATTGGGTTTCTTAGGATTGACAAAGCCGGGAGGTTGCTTAACATAAACTTCCTCCTCTATTTCACCATTTAGAAAAGCACTTTTAATGTCCATTTGGTACAAGGTGATATCATGATGATTAGCATAGGCAAGTAAGATGTGAATGGACTCAAGTCTAGCAACGGGGGCGTAAGTCTCACCATAGTCCATACCTTCGACTTGTGTGTAGCCTTGGGCGACGAGACGTGCTTTGTTGCGAACTACTTTTCTATCTTCATCTTGCTTGTTGCGAAACACCCATTTGGTACCGATGACATTGTGGTTGTTGTCGGGCTTCTCAACAAATGTCCAAACCTGATTCCTGTCAAAGTTATGTAGCTCTTCATGCATAGCATTTATCCAATCCAGATCTTCCAATGCTTCTTCAACCTTCATAGGTTCAATGCTAGAGATGAAAGAATAGTTTTCACAAAAGTTAGCTAAACGAGTTTTAGAGCGAGTGATTCTCCCAGTTTGAATGTCATTGTAGATTTGCTCGACGGGATGATCTTTAGCAACTCTTGCTCGAACTCGTGAAAGCTTTTGCTTGGGTGTTCGTTGAACATCTTCTTCATCTTGTTCTTGTTCTTCTTGGCCTTCTTCATTGTTGGCGTTGTCGTTCTCTTGTCGTGGTGGAGAAGGAGGTTGTTGACGTTCATCTTGATGCACTTCCTCGTTTTCTTCATCTTGGTGTGTCCCACTTGTGGATGCTTCCGTATCAACTCTTGGTTCACCTTGTTGTGACGTGGAAGCTTCCACTTGGATGGACAAGGTACTCTCTTTCACCTCCATTGGACGAACCTTGCCAATAGACAAGTCTTGAATTGCTTCCGAAGGATCTTTGTCTCCTACATCAAATGGCAATTGCTCTACTTGCGAGCCGTTAGATTCATCAAACTTCACATCTACCGTCTCTTCAAACTTTCGGGTGAAATTGTTGTAGACACGGTAAGTGTGAGAGTTTGAGCCATAACCTAGTAGGAAACCTTCATGAGATTTAGGAGCAAATTTAGAGCGACGATGCTTATCAAGAATGTAGCACTTTGAGCCGAATACTCGAAAGTATCCAACTTGGGGTTTGTTACCGGTGAGGAGCTCATATGCCGTCTTGCCGAGTAGCTTGTGAAGATACAAGCGATTTGTTGCATGACAAGCTGTCTCAACCGCTTCTGCCCAAAAGTGCTTCGGTGTCTTATACTCATCAAGCATCGTTCTCGCCATTTCGATGAGCGTCCGGTTCTTCCTCTCAACAACTCCGTTTTGTTGAGGTGTGTACGTAGCCGAGAACTCATGTGAAATCCCTTCTTCATCAAGAAAGGTGTCCACATTTGCGTTCTTAAACTTCGTTCCGTTGTCGCTGCGAACCTTCTTGATCTTCACTTCAAATTGATTTTGGGCCTTCCTAGCAAAGTTTTTGAAGATCTTTTGGACCTGCGATTTATCATCGAGAAAGAACACCCACGTAAATCTTGAAAAATCATCAACTATAACTAGACCAAAAGAATTTCCACCGAGACTCTTGTAAGAGTTGGGACCAAAAATATCCATGTGAAGTAGCTCGAGTGGCCTCCTTGTAGTCATGATGTTCTTCACGGGATGTCTTCCTCCAACCTGTTTACCTGCTTGACAAGCACTACAAAGTCTATCCTTATCAAATATGACATCATTAACTCCAAGGATATGATTTCCTTTAATAAGCTTGTCAAGGTTTCGCATACCAACATGACCTAATCGTCTATGCCATAACCAACCTTTTGAGGATTTAGCAATGAAGCAAGTTTTAGGTTGAGCCTTTTTAGTAAAATCAACAATGTATAGATCACCTCTACGCACACCGGTAAAGACCATTTTATGATTATCTCGATGAAACACTTGGCAATCTACTTCAGTAAATAGAACATTGAAACCGAAATCAGCAAGTCTAGATACTGAAAGTAAGTTGTAACCAAGAGATTCAACAAGCATGACATTTTGTATGGAGCTATCATGTGATATGGCCACCTTACCGAGGCCAACCACCTTACCCTTTGAGTTGTCACCGAAAGTGACATACTTTCGAGGACTATCATTATCAGCAAGCTCACGGAGCATGTCTTTATCTCCGGTCATGTGATCGGTACATCCACTATCAAGAACCCATTCCTTTCCTCCTGACATGTATCCCCAAAGATTTGCCATAAGACCAAAGTGTCTCATTGCATCATCAAGATCGAAGTCACTATCATCATCCTCATCATAGTATCCATTTTCAACATCATCATGTGGTGGATCAAGTCCTAGAGAGGGTGATTCATTAGAATGAGCTTGACAATAATCTTGCTTATGAATTTTTATAGCTTCGGAAATAATATCACTAATGATACCAACGTTTCCTTTGGCACGCATAAGGTTTGTAAGCTCAAATAGACGATCACCAAACATAGGATCACCAGTATTCATCTTACTCAAGGCAATATACTTATGGAGAATTTCATCAAGATTTTTCAAGGAATAATCTGGAAATCGTTCCTCAAGAAATTTCCATATGGTGTAGGCACATTTGAAAGTAGGCAAACATCCAAGCAAGTTTCTAGGCAATCCTCTAATGATAAGTTCGGCAATTCTAAGATTCCTAATCATGTCAATTGACTCATCATGGGTAGGATGCATAGGATCAACATAAGGTGCACAAGGGCTAGCAATGTACTTGTTCAAATGATATTGATTGAAAATAACAAGCATCTCATTTTTCCACTCATGAAAATACTCTCCATCAAGAATAGGCACTCTATGTCTAAGACTCCCAATAGTAGACTCATCCATCTTCCTCCAATGGTGATTAAACCAAAGCAATGGAGAGCAATGCTCTGATACCACTTGTAGGACCTTGAGAAGAGGTGTCTAGAGGGGGGTGATTAGACACTAAGTACCAAAGTTGCATTTTTAAGATTCTTTAAGTTTAAGTGGAGTTTAGGCACAATTTCAGCATTCACAATACATATCAAGCAAGCATGCAAAGAGTATATGGGCAGCGGAAAGTAAAGCATGCAACTTGCAAGAAATTAAAGGGAAGGGTTTGGAGGATTCAAACGCAATTGGAGACACAGATGTTTTTGGCGTGGTTCCGATAGGTGTTGCTATCATACATTGACGTTGATGGAGACTTCAACCCACGAAGGGTAACGGCTGCGCGAGTCCACGGAGGGCTCCACCCACGAAGGGTCCACGAAGAAGCAACCTTGTCTATCCCACCATGGCCGTCGCCCACGAAGGACTTGCCTCACTAGCGGTAGATCTTCACGAAGTAGGAGATCTCCTTGCCCTTACAAACTCCTTGGTTCAACTCCACAATCTTGTCGGAGGCTCCCAAGTGACACCTAGCCAATCTAGGAGACACCACTCTCCAAGAAGTAACAAATGGTGCGTTGATGATGAACTCCTTGCTCTTGTGCTTCAAATGATAGTCTCCCCAACACTCAACTCTCTCTCATAGGTTTTGGATCTGGTGGAAAGAAGATTTGAGTGGAAAGCAACTTGGGGAAGGCTAGAGATCAAGATTCATATGGTAGGAATGGAATATCTTGGCCTCAACACATGAGTAGGTAGTTCTCTCTTAGAAAATGTATGCTGGAAGTGTAGGTTCAGTCTGATGGCTCTCTCCATGAATGAAGAGGAGGTGGAGGGGTATTTATAGCCTCCACACAAAATCTAACCGTTACACACAATCTACCAAACTCGGTGGGACCGAATCGTTAAACTCGGTCGGACCGATTTAGCAAATAATGTGACCGTTAGGGTTTTCGATGGGACCGAAATGCAACTCGTTGAGACCGATTCGGTTAGGGTTAGGGCATAACGTAATCTCGGTAAGACCGATTACACAAACTCGGTGAGACCGATTTTGGTAATAAGCTTTCCAGAGAGTTGGTCAGGTAAACTCGGTGGGACCGATTACTCAAACTCAGTGGGACCGATTTTGGTAATAAGTTATCCAGAGAGTTTGAAGTGTAATCTCGGTAGTACCGATTTCTCAAACTCGGTGAGACCGATTTGATAATGGACATACACAGAGAGGTTACAATCCCATCTCGGTGAGACCGAGATCCCTATCGGTAAGACCGATTTGCTTAGGTTTGTGGCAGTGGCTATGACTTATGGAATCGGTGGCGCCGGATAGGAAGAATCGGTGTGACCGATTTTGGCTTTAGGTTTAGGTCGTTTGTGGAAGTGAGAAAGTTGCTGAGGGTTTTGGAGCATATCACTAAGCACATGAAGCAAGAAGCTCATTAAGCAATGCCTCATCCCTCCTTGATAGTATTGGCTTTTCCTATAGACTCAATGTGATCTTGGACCACTAAAATGTAAAATGAAGAGTCTTGATCTTGAATCTTGAGCCAATCCTTTGTCCTTAGCATCTTAAAGGAGTTCCCACATCCTTTAGTCCATGCCACTCCATTGTTGAACTTATCTGAAACATGCTAGATAAAAGTGTTAGTCCAACAAGAGATATGTTGACATTAATTACCAAAACCACCTAGGGAGCACTTGTGCTTTCATGAGCATTACTCTTTATTGTGGAAACAATTTTTAGTATTCGAGTTTCCTATGATACTCCCACTATTGTGAATGAGAATAAAATTGCTTATATGGAGGATAATAAATTTCTATGCTTTTGGACCATGGAAAGAATACTTCATATGATGGTTATACGAATGAATTTATTCATGATGCTACTGAAAATAATTATGAGAGAGTAATTTATGATTCATGATGCTCTTATTATGTTTCAATCCTTATCTTTTATGCGAGCATCATTGAACTCATCATGCCTAGCTAAATGGCATTACAGAAAAGCACTTGTTGGGAGACAACCCAACACTTTTACCTACTGTTCTTGTGTGTTCACATGATTATGCTACTGTAGTAATCATGTTTTATTGCTTTTGTTTCAATAAAGTGCCAAGTAAAGCATTTAAGATAGTGTGGATGATAGTTGACTTGAATCTGTGCAAAAACAGAAACTTTTGTGCTAAGTCCAGGAATTTTAAAAATTCACTGGAATGTGCTTTGATCTGAATTTTGTACTGGTGATAGATATAAAAATTATATACGTTTTCCTACTTTTTCAGAATTTTTGGAGGAACAGAAGTATGGTTGGAGTACAGATTACTTCAAATTGTTCTGTTTTTGACAGATCCTGTTTTCAACACATAGTTTGCTTGTTTCCTAGTTTCTATGGTTTATATAGCTCAATATAAATTGTGGAAATGATAGGCTACATTAGGCATTGTGTGAGAACAATTATGAATCTTGTCTTTGACGGTACCAAAGTGAATGGTTTGCTCTTTATCATACTAACCTATCTCATGAAGTTCCGTTAAGTTTTGTGTGATTGAAGTTCTCAAGTTTTGGGTGAGATATCGATATGAGGAGAATAAGGAGTGACAAGACCCTAAGCTTGGGGATGACCAAGGCACTCCCAAGGTAATATTCAAGGAAGATCCAAGCAACAAAGCTTGGGGATGCCCCAGAAGGCATCCCCCTCTTTCGTCTCCCACATTATCGGTAACCTTACTTGAGGCTAAATTTTATTCGTCACATGATATGATTTTTCCTTGGAGCATAATTTTATTTTGCTAGGATTTGCTTGTAGTTATTTAAAATAATCTTTTGAATCTTTTACTTCAATAAAAGTGTCAAGGATAGCTTTCCACATGCTTATTTTGCGAGTCTACTTGTGGCTGTTTCAAAACAGAAAGTTTGTTGTTGTTGTAAAAATTCTCTAGAAAATTCATGATGTGATAAAATGTTGACACTTTTTGCATAGTAAGATATAAAAAAATTCTACAGTTTGGTAATTTCTCCGAATTTTTGGAGTTAGGGAAGTATGATGAATATTGCACTCTTTACAGACTGTTCTGTTTTGGCAGATTGCTGTTATGTTTGCATTGTTTACATATGTTTGCTTGTTTAATTATTCTATTTGAGGGTAGGACTATTAAATATGCATAGGCATTTAGTATGCAATGTTAGATAATAATTTTAGTGATTTGCTATAGTAGAGAATGATAAGGTTATTGCATTGATTTATACTAACTTATCTCACGAGTTCTTGTTGAGTTTTGTGTGGATGTAGTTTTTAAGATTTAGGGAAACCATGATATAAAAGGAATTAAGGAGATACAAAATCTCAAGCTTGGGGATGCCCAAGGCATCCCAAGATAATATTCCAAGAAGTATCGAGCATCTAAGCTTGGGGATGCCCCGGTAGGCATCCCACCTTTCTTCTTCAACAATTATCGGTTAGTATCGGTTAAGCCTAAGTGTTTGCTTCTTAACATGATGTGTGCTATTTTTGGAATGCCATGTTTTTTTTGCTTGTTGTTGTAGTAAGTTACTTAGATCTGAAAGTTTTAAATAAAAGAGAGTCCTCAAAATAGCTACCCATCTACATAACTACTCGCTTAATCTTCACTTTTATCTTTTTGGAGTAGTTTATCTATTACTCTTGTGCCTCACTTACATCCTATGAGTAAATTGTTGAATGAATTGAATATCATGAAGTTGAAATCATACGTTCATTCATTGTCACGCCCAATATGTGACCCTATCCAAAAGGAACTCGAAGGTCCCACCAAGGATAGACCCGCATATTGAAACGCTTTTGCAAGGTGGATATCATTACATCAACATTACATAATAGATGGGGATACATACAAGAGGCATACAATGCCACATGAATACAACATCACAATACATCAGAGCATCATCCGCCTACGGATGAAACACAAACAGAAACTCAAATGACATCCACCCTGCTAGCCCAGGCTGCCGACCTGGAACCTATCCCCTGATCGAAGAAGAAGCAGAAGAAGAACTTCAATACAAGCAAACATCGCTCTCGCATCATGATCATCGCATAACCTGTACCTGCAACTGTTGTTGTAGTAATCTGTGAGCCACGAGGACTCGGCAATCCCATTACCATGGGTATCAAGACTAGCAAAGCTTAAAGGGAAAGGAAGGGGTAAAGTGGTGAGGCTGCAGCAGCGACTAAGCATATATGGTGGCTAACATACGCAATTAAGAGCGAGAAGAGAGCAAGCAGAACGGACGTGAATCTAGCAATGATCAAGAAGTGATCCTGAACTCCTACTTACGTCAAACATAACCCAAAGACCGTGTTCACTTCCCGGACTCCACCGAGAAGAGACCATCACGGCTACACACACGGTTGATGCGTTTTATTTCGGATCTGGTGTCAAGTTATCTACAACTGGACATTAACAAATTCCCATCTGCCTATAACCGCAGGCACGGCTTTCGAAAGATTATACCCTGCAAGGGTGTCCCAACTTAGCCCATGACAAGCTCTCGCGATCAACGAAGGAATAGACCTTCTCCCAGGAAGACCCGATCAGACTCGGAATCCCGGTTTACAAGACATTTCGACAATGGTAAAACAAGACCAGCAAGACCGCCGATGCGCCGACAATCCCGATAGGAGCTGCACATATCTTGTTCTCAGGGCAACACCGGATAAGCTAAGCGTACAGGAACTGACGTAACCCAAGTTGCCAAGGGATGGCCCCGCACGGTGCTCTAGTTTGGACCAACACTTAGACAAGCATTGCCCGGGGGGCTGTAATAAAGATGACCCTCGAGAGCGCGACTCCCACGGGAAAAAGGGCTAGGTGAGGCAAATGGTAAAACCAAGGTTGGGCCTTGCTGGAGGAGTTTTATTCAAAGCGAACTGTCAAGGGGGTCCCATAAATCACCCGACCGCGTAAGGAACGCAAAATCCAGGAACATAACACCGATATGACGGAAACTAGGGTGGCAAGAGTGGAACAAAACACCAGGCAAAAGGCCGAGCCTTCCACCCTTTACCAAATATATAGATGCATTAATAATATAAGAGATATTGTGATATCCCAACCAAAATCCTGTCCACCATGGAGCAATCTTCAACTTCACCTGCAACTAGCAACGCTATAAGAGGGGCTGAGCAAAAGCGGTAACATAGCCAAACAACGGTTAGCATAGGAAAGGTGTCAAAGGTTAGAGGTTCATGGCAATTTGGGATGGCTTGATAAACAGGTGATAGGTAACGCAGCATAGCGATAGAACGAAACAACTAGCATAGCAATGATAGTAGTGAGATCCAGGATAGCGGTCATCTTGCCTGAAATCCCGCAAGGAAGAAGAACGAATCTATGAAGAAGATGAACGGATGAAGCCGAACCAACCGTAGACGAACGAATCCTCACGATCACAACGAAACGGGAACTATCGAGAAGAAGCACACAACATGGTAAACACACCACACATGAACAAGACATGATGCACAACCAAGTATGATGCATGACGAAGCTACATGAAGCTACTCATGGCAAGCGATGATTCAAACAAGAGCAACACATCAAGGCAAGTTTAAATGAGGCCGGGAACAACATATAACAATTCCGGTAAGTCCTCATATGCAAATTTCGAAGTTGGTCCAGATCTAAATAAACCTTATGTTCAAGTTGTTAAACAGCAAGTTAAGATGCACAAAGATGATCTACACGAAATTCTAGTCAAGTTACATATAAAGTTCATTTAATTCAGAGCTACGGCCTAGAAGATATGAGCAACACAAGTTAAACATGGCATTGATGCAAAATGCACCCAAACATCAAGCAAACACCTCAAAACATGGATGCAACATGATAATATGAAACTACATGCAAAATCACGCAAGTTTCATATAGAGCACACTCAAAACGGAGCAACGGTTCAACACATGCACTCTATACAAGTTTAAAGGACAAGTTGTCCAAAACAGCAACTAGGCATATTGAAAGCATCAAAACAACATGCTACAGCACCCCAACACGACAACAAAAGCCATGGACATGACGTACAGGTAAAGCATTACAAAACATGAACACTGAGCTATCTCCATAAATCACTAGAACATGCTCAAACACACATGGTAAGATTGCAAGTTATAACAATTTCAGACTTTGCAGAAAATAACATCACGATACAATGTTCAGAGCTATCAAACAACATGTTACAGGAACTTATAATGGCAAACAAAGGCATGGCATGAAACTACTAATTGCATAGATCAAAAGTCCCTTACTGACCATAAGCCAAAAAGGTTCAGAAAATATGATGGCACCCATGTGAACATGGCAAGTTATAATACAGATTCATACATGGCAGGAACAGAATTATGAAGGCATGTAAATGAGCTTGTGCAACTCACTACAGAGCAAAACATGGCATGGCAAGGCACCCAACAGTAAGAAGGCATGTTTATGAAGCTAATCATGGCAATAGCAAGTTCATAGGGTGCATGGAACACTAGGAAAACACATGGCAACAATTGAACTTAATGTTAACAGGCTGACAACAACATTATGAAGCAACTTTAGAGCAAGATTACAACAAGCTACAGCAACCTATCAATGCAACCAGGGGCATGGATGGATAGAGGATGACATGTAGATCAAAACATGTTTATAGAACATCTCCAGATTATTCATAGAATGATTAGTAGCAACATGTTTATATAGCATCACGAAATAACAGATTCAGCCTAGCAAAACAGCAACATCATGAACCCTACTTAACAAGCTCGATTCACTCACCACAAGTCATTTCATGACAATATAAGAATAGCATCATCAAGAAGACATGTTTGTGAAACAAATCAAGTCAAGAACAAGTTGATAGCATGCAAGGATCAACTATAGCAACCTTGGCTAAATTGAATAACATGTAAACAATCTGCCAGGAAACATTTTGAAGCAAAAGTAGAGCACGAAAATGACATGCTAGACTACTCCATAATTGCAACAAAGGGCATGAATGAATATACAATAACCATATGTTCAAAATACCCTTACTGAAGTATCTCAAAATATGCATGGATCACTCTATAGCATCATGTTTACATGGCATCAAAATTACAGCAGAACAGGGACTAAAATCAGCAACATCACGATGCCTAGTTTGCATGCTTGTGCTAGTCACCACATTGATCACAAAAATACATGGTAAGCACCTCTGTAAATAAGACATGGCATAGATCAAAACACCTGTAGACATCAACCTCATAGGATGCACACATCAATCATGGCAAAAATGACAAAAGAGCTCGTTCTGATAACAGACAGCAGAAAACATCATGAAGCACTCTTACAATAAAGATTCAGGAATCAAGATGACCTCAAATGAATATGATGCAATGGAAAGAAATGATGTACTCGTTGAGACGAACAATTTGACATATTACACGCACGAAACGGAGCTACGGATGCAGAGATACGGCATGACGAACATGGCATGATAATGTGCAAAATCTGGGACTTGGGCAAAATTATACCTCCGCGAAAGTCAACGCGGGACGGGTTCGACCCGGGACGGAGGGATCCGGGCGTTTGGTTTGATGTGGTGGTGGATCTCATCCACCCTGCAGTTCCGGGCCGGATCTCGCCGGATCCGGCCGGAGTCTTCGCCGGAGACGGTGGCCGGAGGCGAGGGAGAGGCCGGGGAGGCGTGTCCGGAGGCGACGCGGACGGAGGCGACGGCCGGGCGGAGGGCCGCCGACGGAGGAGGCGCGGGGCAATGGCGAGGCGCGCCCGTGGCGCAGCTCCGGCCGGGGCGGCGCGGCGCGATGGTGGCCGGAGGTCGGCGAGGACGGGCGGCGCGGGAGGCTGGGGAC
>NC_041391.1:290767678-290780064 GCF_002162155.2 Triticum dicoccoides
GGGCGGGCCGGACGGCGGAGGCGACGGGAGTGCCACGTGGCGCGCTGCCAGTGGCTGCGGGGCGGCGGCGATTTTCGTCCGAAGGCGGTGGACATGTCCGGGCGCGGAGGGAGGAAACGTCCGGCGGCGCGAGGGGAAAACCTAGGGTTTGGACTGTGGGATTTCGGGGGGAATCACATATATATAGGTAGAGGGAGCTAGGAGAGTCCAAATGAGGCACGGTTTTTGGCCACGCGATCGTGATCGAACGACCGAGAGCATGGAGGGGAGTTAGATGGGTTTTGGGCCACTTTGGAAAGGGTGTTGGGCTGCAAGGAGAGAGGGGCTTTACGGTTACCCGGTTAACCGTTGGAGTACCAAACGACCTCCAAATGGCACGAAACTTGACAGGCGGTCTACCGGTGCTATACCAAGGCCACTTGGCAAGCCTCGGGCCATTCCGAGAATGTTTAACACCCGCTCACAACGAGAGACGAAAGGGGAACGCCGGAGGGTATAGGAGCGCCGGATTGCAAAACGGACAACGGGGAAAATGCTCGGATGCATGAGACGAACACGAATGCAAAATGAAATGCACATGATGACATGATAAAATGCAACACACAAGCAAATGACATGGCAACAACGGCGAATAACTGGCAGACACCTGGCGCAACGAATCCGGGGCGTTACACATGCCTAGTAGTGGCTTCACATTGAGTTTAGAAAGTGAAACCTTTTGAAGCTTGACAATTACAATATTGGTCATACAAGCAACTCATGAATAATTAATATAAGGAAGAGAACTTTCACATGCAAATATATTATCTTGGAAATCTTCTATTATTGTGAATACCCATTAGTTGTTTTCAAAATTGAGCAAATTAGTTGAAGTTGGACAAGGACGACAACATAATGTGTTATGGTTGTGTGTATTTGCGTAGAAGTTATATTATCATAGATCCTCAAACATGTGGTGCTTGCCTAGGATCTTTTGCTAGCCAAAAATTTGTACTAAGTAGAGATACTACCTGTTCATCCAAAAACCCTCAAACCCAGTTTCTTGCCTTGAGTGTCCACAATACCTAACTAAGGATTAAATAAGATCTGTTAGTTAAGTTATCATCCATGCATAAAGCAATAAAAATTGCTCCTGAATATGTTTGATCTTTTATTTTAAGGGAAAATTGAGCGTTGTACGAACTTGTTATGCCAAAGTAATAAAAGCGACGGACTGCATAATAAAGGTTGCTATCATAAGGGGCAATATAACGTGATGTTCCTTTGCATTGAGAGCTTGGGCATCCAAATAAAAAGCGCATGGCAACCTCTGCTTCCCTCTGCGAAGGGCCTATCTTTTACTTTTCAGTATTTACTTTTATGCAAAGAGTCAATAGTATAAATTCTCATTTCAACCTCGATTATTCTCTAGTTGGCAAGCATCATGTGGTGGGGAAAGATCAAGGCACATATGACCAGTCAAATATATTTGATCATGATTTATTATTGTTGACAATTATCTCTATGATAAATGAGTTGGGAGGCGAAATATTAAGCCCCTATCTTTCTTTGTGTTCGGTGGATGCCATTTGTTCTAAGAATATGCTTTGAGTAGTAGCAATCATGGAAGACTATATGATGATTGAGTATGTGGAGCTCTTACTTAGACTTCGATGAATAAGTTGAATTGCAATTGCTTGGTGACTGAGAACATAGGTTGTTGAGTTTCAAGAGACTTCATTGTTTGAACCTTTACATGTGGATTGGTTGCTACTTTAACATGAAAGGTTTTATAAGAAAGAATTGTTGTTATGATGCTAAGAAAAGTGATTGAAATTATCATTAATCAAACTTATGCACTATGCTAGCACTCACACTTCATAAATTATTTCTTTTATCATTTACCTACTCGAGGACAAGTAGGAATTAAGCTTGGGGATGTTGATACGTCTCCAACGTATCTATAATTTACGAAGTATTCATGCCATGTTTACAACAATTTTATATGGTTTTGGTATGATTTGCATGGAACTAACCCGGACTGACGTTGTTTTCAGCAGAACTACCGTGGTGTTGCTTTTTGTGCAAAAATGAAAGTTCTCCAGATGAGTTGAAACTTTTTGACGATTTTTTTTGGAACAAAAAAGACCCCCGAAGCTTCGTGTAAGGACCAGAATATGAAGGAGTAGGGCACAAGACACCGGGGCGCACCAGGGGGCCCAGGCGCGTCACGGTGGGTTGTGTTCACCTCGAGGCACATCATCGCATGAAACCAACGGAAAAAATCCTATAAATAGAGAAACCCCAGAAATAACCCTAGATCAGAAGTTTCACCGCCCGAAAAACCAATCTAGACCCCGTTTCGGCACTCCCTCGGAGGGGGAGATCATCACCGGTGGCATGACCACCATGATGAGGATGGAGTATTCCACCCTCGGGACTGAGGGTTTGTACCAGTAGCTTTGTGTTTAATCTCTCTCTCTCTCTCTCTCGTATTCTTGATGGCACGATCTTGATGTATCAGGGGCTTTGTTAATATAGTTGGATCATATGGTGTTTTCCCCTCTCTATATTGTTCTGATGAATTGAGTTTTGCCTTTGATATTTCGTTTTATCGGATTTAATACTTTTATGGATTTGAGAGCACTTGATATATCTCTTGCATATGAATACCCTGGTGACAATGGGGTGTTATATTGATTCACTTGATATGTGTTTTGGCATTCAACTCGCGGATTCCCGAGGTGACATTGGGGTAATTCATGCATAGGGGTTGATGCGCGTTCTCGTCTTTGTTTCTTCAGTAGAAATCTTGGGGCACTCTTTGAGGTTCTTTGTGTTGGATTGAGTATTATGAATCTGAAATTGTTTGATGCATATCGCATAATAAACTCACGGATACTCGCGGTGACATTGGAGTTTCTAGGTGACATTAGAGTTGGTTGATGTGTATCATATGATGTTATTTTGGTACGAACCCTTGGATAGATCAAATGGAAAGAATAGCTTTGTGTTATTTTAGTATGAATTCTTGAATAGATTGAAAGGAAAGAATAGCTTTGAGGTGCTTTCGTACCCTACAATAAATTTCTTCTTATGTTCTCCGCTAGATAAAAACTTTGGAGTGATTCTTCATCACACGTTGAGGGATGGTTATATGATCCAATTATATTAGCATTGTTGAGATACTACACTAGCAAAAGTACGGACCCTAGGCATCATTTTCAAGCATTGCAATACCGTTTTTGCTCTGTTTTATAAATTGCTACATTGCTGTTTTTTATTGTTCCTATTACAAACCTGGACATCTATTATCATTACGAAGCTGGTATCACCATCTTTTCGCCGAACTAGTGCACCTATACAAATTACCATTGTATTTGGTGTGTTGGGGACACAAGAGACTCTTTGTTATTTGGTTTCTAGGTTGCTTGAGAGAGACCATCTTCATCCTACACCTGCCATGGATTGATAAACCTTAGGTCATCCACTTGAGGGAAAATTGCTACTGTCCTACAAAACTCTGCGCTTGGAGGCCCAACACGAGTCTACAAGAATAAAGTTGCGTACCAAACATCAGAGAGCGACCCACCTCCGATGAATTTGAGGGAGAGATCCTTACAAGGACAAAGCCTAGAACACCAGAGCCAAAGAGTGTTAGGCATCACTGAAGTCTTTCTGTCCGCGTGACCTAAAGACTTGTTAAACTTGATGAATGTGCATCCTCCAGCCGGTTAGGCGTCTCGTTCTGAGGATCCAAGAGTCATTGTGGATCGGCAGTGAACAGAGTCTGTGAAGATTTGGAAGTCTACCTTGAAGACTTACCATAATGATTGGGTGAGGACTGGGTGTCCTTAGCTCAACAGGAATAAGGTGAAGACACAGTCTTCTGAGTTCCATCTCAGCCTTCCTAACCAGACGTACAGTTGTCACAACAATTGGAACTGGTCTACCAAATCCTTGTCTTCGCCAAGCTATTGGTTCTATCCCCTACCTTCCTACATCTCAATTTGTCTTCGGGAAGTCATTGCTTGCTTGCCTGATTAGTTTGACTTCACTGTGTGAAGACTATTATCTGTTTGGCTTCATATTGTCTTCCATTCCAATCCATACTACCTAGCTGCTGATAGTCTTCATGATTTCACTATATTGCTGTCACACCCTAGCTAGTTCATGCATTAGAGTGTTTCATCATGTTTACCTTTCATCAGAAACTTGAAATGCGGATGACACAACCCCCAGCCCCCTCTGAAACCAACTAGGGTTTACTAAAAATATTTTCAATGAACCTGAAATGCCCTTCTAAAATGTCCATCTTTTTTGTCTTGGGTTAGAACCTCCGCCAAAATTGGTTCACATTTTTCTAGGACACATAAGGTCACTGGATTAAATCATTAGCTATTTGAGTTTGGGCATTTAAATAATATAAAATATTTTAAATGCTCAAATAATTCTAGAAATAAGTGTGGGCTGTTGGAAATAATCTAAACAAAGCCCCTAATTATTTCCAGGATTTTTGGAAATGCCTAGCTATTTTTAATAATGCCAAACATTTACAGAAAAATAGAAAAACAAAATTAAATGACAAAAGAGAGAGAGAGAGAGAGAAAGACCAGTGGCCACTTACCTGCACTGGGCCGGCCCACCTGGCCCATGCCAGTCACCACCCACCTCTGTCAGTAGGCAGAGGAGGGAGACCGCGATGCCGCCAAGCTCGCCACGCCACCTCCCTGCCTGCATGCGTCGCCCGTGCCAGCGCGATGCCTCGAAGGGCCTCCTTGGCGCCGCCCTGAGCACCTGGACACCTCATTATCCCCCCCCCCCTCGTCCGTCTCTCTCGCCCTCTCCCGCCATGGCCGACGCAGCTGCCGCCGCACCACCACCGTAGCTGCACCCACCGTCGTCCTCGCGCCGCTCCACCGTGTCCACGAGCCCCGCCGTCATCCGCTCCGTCGAGCTAGCTGAGCGCCGAGCGCTCGCACGCTCTGTGTCGCCTCCATCGACCCCGTCTTCACCGACCGTCACCAGAGATCCCTTTCGTCGTCACCGCTGTAGCAGCTCGTCCCCGACCTCGCTGTCTGCTCCGCCGTGACCACCGTGAGCGTAGCTACCTCCCCATCCTCTCCATTCCCTCTCTTGAGCACCGTAGCGACCGCACGAAGCTCACCCGCACGCGTCGCCACCGAGCTCATCGCTGACGTGACTCCGGCCATGCAATAGCCACGCCACCCTGCCCGTTAGCCTTACCGCACCCCCAGGAGGCCGCAACACTACTCCACGCTCCTCACCGTGCCTCCTAGCAACAAGCCCGAGCTCACCCGAGCTCCGACAGCCGCCAAGGTCATTGCCGGCGCCGTTTCCGGCTACCCCGAGCCCAACCACCGCCACCACTAGACGTGGCTCATCCCTAGCTACACGTAGATGCCCTCCGCCACCCTTTTGGTCGCCAGAGCACGAATCCCGCACTGCCTCGCTGCATTTGGCCTCGCCGGCAGCTAAACACCGGCGAGTTTGACCCCACTGGCCGTGTTTGACCCTGGGTGGGCCCAGTTTGACCCCCTGGGTCAATGACAGGTGGGGCCCGCTCTGTTAATTAACCTAGGGTTAGTACTAAATAAAATTAGTTAGTCTAATGACACTGACACGCGGGACCCACTGGTCAGGTTTGACCTGGACCGTCCCCATTGACTGTTGACGTCACCCCGACGCAATGCTGACACAATAATTCATTTACTGGATTTATTCTTATACAGCAAATTCCAGAAAATACTACAAACTTCAAAAATTCATAGAAATTAATTTGTAGCTCCAAACACAAAGTGATATGAGGTGTTACATGCTAGATCGATGTAGGATTGAGTTGGGGTCCTGACAGCGTTGGCATCAGAGCCGGACTGCCTGTAGGTTCTCCAAGCCAAACTAGTCGATGTTGAGTCTAGAAATGCTTTAGTTATATGTAGGGGAATTGATTGTGGGTTGGAACGTAAGGTTCTTTTTACTCCTTTACCTCATGGCATTCTGATCTGAGTCAGTCCATTCTTCCACCGGGGGTTAAGGATTAGGATCTCTTCTCTCTATCAGGTTCACGTGTTACTAATCAGTAGTACCTTATAGGTTTGATGGATACAAGCCTAGTTTAGTTCTACTACCCCATTATGTTGCTAAGTTGGACCCAGAACCTTGATATGATGTTGTTGAGTGTCTATGCAATCCTTTGCAAAGTGTCTCAAAAAAAATTGAGCATTTACAACTGTTATGCTATCCAATTTCTGCTAGAAATTCTAATGCCTTTGCATTACATCGTGTTTCAGATGGCCTCCCGCACCCAGAATCAAGTGGTTCGTCTGACTCGGTGTCTCGATGTACCTGGCCATACTGCTATGTTGGTCCGCGTAATGATCAAGGTTGGTTACCGAGGGTATCCCGAGTATACCGGTGAGGAGCAGTATAGAGATTTCAATCAAAGCCAATATCTCTGCATAGTCAGGATATTCCCTTGCTATCCTGGATCCACTGAACCCCTCCATTGCTCATATGGACTTGGGGTTACCATTGAGATGTCCATGCAGGATGCTGCTTATTCGATGATGACTATTATGCGGGCTAGAACTACCTTCCTTCAGAACACTGACTTTCGCTATATGCCAGCGTCACTCCCTGGGGCAGAAGGTTACTTCACAGCTATTTACACCGACTCTTCTCATGAGGACTCGATACTCCGCACTACCGCACAGATGCTTGAGGATTAGGACCGCGAAAATCATGCCTTGCGATTGGAGCTTTTCAACTCCCTGCCTAATCACTGGGCCACTTTTACCCGGTTTGCACCTGCTGTGCAGGCAGGGTATATGGATATGCGGGATCTGTACCCCATGCGGTCTAGTCTGCCGGATCATATGGATTGGCGTGATGTAGGGGGCATCACTCCTCCCTGTGGACCTCGTCTGCCGCCGTTTGTTGGACCCAGGCCACATCCGAGTCCTTATGGACCGCAGGCTCCACAAGATCGACTGTTTCCAGATGATCACGTCCAGCTTCCAGGACATGGGGTAATCTCTATGAAGATTACTACGGAGATGTCTGAGCTGATGGTAGCACCACTAGTATTGTAGCAGTTATATCATCCACCGTCCTGTGTGACTTGTGGGATATGACTTAGTGTGTACCAAATTCTGGAGGTATAGAAAAATAATGTATAGGAGCTTGGGATGCCTCCGATGAGATGTAATCTTCCTTTCACCGCATGTTGTACTCAGTTTGGTCTTGTACTAAACCTTGTATGGTGTGTATGACGATGGAATAAATGTAGCAGTTTCTGTATTTACCATGTCATACAGATGAACATCTTGCATTCCGAGTTATCCCTTACATTCTGCATTTCTATGTCAGAATCTTGTCATTCTGGACTAAGCCGTCGTCTTGTTTTCCTAGGATGGTCAACACCCGCAACAACCCTGCTCCCCCGGAGCAGGCTGAAGGTAGTGGTGCTAGGGATGCGAACCTGCCTCATCCTCCTTCTCTGGCTGAGGTCATGCTAGAGGCCGAGAGGAACAAACGGGAGACCAACCATTTGTTGGAGCGCATCGAATAGAACACAGCTTTGCACCAGAGGAATAACTTGGTGTTGCTCAGTGACTTCATCAAGTTACATCCACCCACCTTCCATCACTCCGTCGAGCCCCTCAACGCTGATGATTGGCTTCGCAGCATTACCCACAAGCTACGTTCTGCACTCGTAATTGAGGCTGATAAAGTCACTTTTGCTGCCTATCATCTTGAAGGCCCCGCCAATCTCTGGTGGGAGAACTATGAGGCCATGCGCCCAGCTGGCCAGGTCACTACTTGGGCAGAATTCAGTGAGGCTTTCCGTGAACATCACATTCCGGAGGGTCTTATGGATCGTAAGCGTGAGGAGTTCTATAGTTTCACCCAAGGTAGGCTCTCTGTGGATGCATACAGCAGGGTGTTCGGTAACCTAGCATGTTATGCAACTGAGGAAGTTCCCACCGATGCCAAGAAGCAGGCAAGTTTCCGCAAGGGACTTAGCCCCGAGCTTCGCCGTGATCTCCATCTGCATGAGTGCACTTCCTTCCAGAAGCTTGTGAACAAGGCCATCAGTGCTGAGACAGGTCAGACTAATTTCGAAGCAACATGCAAGCATGGCCGTGACATGGGTTCCTCATCCGGTTCTGGCCCTCAGAAGCGCTGGGTGTGGGTGCCTAACACTGCCCTGCCACCCAGGTTCACACCGAGGCCATCCTATCAGGCGCCTCGTCCAGCTTAGCAGTATGCACCAGCCAAGCCCTATGGTGGTCCAACCAACAATGCTCCTACACGCATCAGTTCTGTGACGTGTTTCAAGTGTGGAGAACCGGGCCACTACATGCGAGAGTGTCCCCAAACCAACCCCAACCAGTCGGGAAAGGCTGTTGGCCATGGCAAGCCAACAGGGAAGGTGTACTACGCCAAGCCGGCCACCGCTGCACGTGGCCATGTGAACTGTGTCTCAGCTGAAGAGACTCAGGAAGATCCTAACATCGTTCTCGGTACGCTCCTTGTTAATTGCCATCCGGCATCTGTTCTTTTCGATACAGGAGCATCTCATTCATTTATATCCGACAGATATGCTCGTTTGCATAACACCACATTCTGTGATATGCCCACATCCATGGTAATTCAAACCCCGGGATCCAAATGGCAAACTTCTAGAGTAAGCCATGGAAATGAAATTCAAGTTGACAGACTTGTTTTCCTTGCGTCGTTGATAGCTCTCAAATCTTCGGATATTAATATCATCTTGGGTATGGACTGGATGTCAGCACATCATGCCAAGATTGATTGTTTCTCTAGGACTATTCAACTTACACATCCTTCGGGAAAGATAGTCAATGTCTTGACCCGAGTAGCTAAGCGACAACTATATTCTCTTAATGCCAGTCCTTGCCAGATATCGAAGACGTTCCGGTAGTCCGTGACTTTCCGGATGTCTTTCCAGAAGAATTGCCAGGTGTTCCACCTGACCGAGATGTCGAGTTCGTGATAGATCTTATTCTAGGAACTGTCCCAGTCTCTAGAAGACCCTATAAGATGGCACCACTAGAACTAGCCGAGCTTAAGAAACAACTCGATGAGTCCTTGAAAAAGGGTTTCATCCGTCCTAGTTCATCTCCATGGGCTTGTCCTGTCCTCTTCGTCAAGAAGAAGGGTGGTACAGATCGGATGGTTGTAGATTATCGACCCGTCAACCTGGTCACCATAAAGAACAAGTATCCGCTCCCTGGGATCAACGACCTGTATGATCAGCTCGCTGGATCCTCAATCTTCTCTAATATGGATTTGAGGTTGGGCTAACATCAAATCAAAATCAAGAACGGGGACATCCCTAAAACGGCCTTTGTTACTCGTTATGGACAATACGAGTACACCGTCCTGTCCTTCGGTTTAACCAATGCCCCAGCCACTTTCTCTCGATTAATGAACTCAATCTTCATGGAGTATCTGGATAAATTCGTCATGGTTTACCTTGATGATATACTCATCTACTCCAAAAATGAGGAAGAACATGCCGAGCATCTAAGGCTAGTGTTGATGAAACTTCGAGAGCATCGCCTTTATGCCAAATTTTCTAAGTATGAATTTTGGTTGCCAGAAGTGAACTATCTAGGCCATGTAATCTCTAGTAAGGGTATTGCTGTCAATCCTGAGCGAGTTCAAGCCGTTCTTAATTGGACTCCACCTGAATCAGTCAAGCAAGTTCGGAGTTTCCTTGGCTTAGCGAGCTATTGTCGCCGCTTTGTTGAGAACTTCTCCAAAGTTGCTAAACCTCTAACTGAACTCCTCAAGAAAGATAAAAAGTTCGAGTGGACCCCACAGTGCGAGCACAGTTTTCAGGAACTGAAAAGACGCCTGACATCTGCTCCCGTACTGGTTCCACCAGATTTCTCCAAGGACTTTGTTATCTATTGCGACGCCTCGCGACAAGGACTAGGTTGCATTCTCATGCAAGATCGGACACATAATTGCTTATGCTTCACGGCAATTGCACCCACATGAGGAAAATTATCCTACTCATGATCTAGAGCTTGCAGCTATAGTCCATGCACTCAAAACCTGGCGACATTACCTTCTCGGTAATCGTTGTGAAATCTTCACCGATCACCAAAGTCTGAAGTATATATTCACCCAATCGGATTTGAATCTCAGGCAAAGATGTTGGATCGAGTTGATCACAGATTTTGACTTAGGGATAACTTACACCCCAGGAAAAGCCAATGTCATGGCTGATGCACTAAGTCGTAAATCTTATTGTAACAATCTGTTGTTACAACAAAGTCAACCACTTCTCCATGAGGAATTTCAGAAGCTTAACCTTCACATTGTTCCTCAAGGATTTCTTTCCACTTTGGTGGCGAAACGTACTCTTACAGATCAAATCATCGCTGCCCAAAAGCGAGATAAAGGGATATCCTGGATCAAGGAGAACATTGCTAGCGGAGATGCTAAATGTTTCTCTACAGATGATCATGGTGTTGTGTACTTTGAGAACCGTCTAGTGGTTCCCAAGAACCAGCATCTACGGCAGTTGATCCTTAGGGAGGCTCATGAATCTCCTCTCACCATTCATCCCGGAAGTACCAAAATGTATCAGGACCTACGCCAGAGGTTCTGATGGACTAGGATGAAGAGAGACATTGTTCAATTTGTTGCTAACTGCGACGTCTGTCGTCGCGTAAAAGCAAAGCATCAACGGCCTGCTGGCACCCTTCAACCCTTAGCTATTCCCGAATGGAAATGGGATAAAATTGGTATAGATTTCATCACCGGTTTTCCCAGGACCAAGAGGGGGAATAATGCTATCTTCGTCATTATCGATCGTCTTTCCAAAGTGGCCCATTTTTTGCCTGTTCGCGAGAGTATAAGCGCTAGCCAGCTAGCAGACTTGTATATCTCCCAAATAGTGTCCCTCCATGGTGTACCATTGGAAATCAACTCAGATCAAGGAAGTCTCTTCACCTCTCGATTTTGGGAAAGTTTCCAAAATGCTATGGGAACCCGCCTTTCTTTTAGCACCGCCTTTCACCCTCAATCAAGTGGTCAAGTAGAACGCATCAACCAAATTCTAGAAGACATGCTTCGAGCTTCTGTTATCTCATTCGGAATGGATTGGGAGAAATGCCTTCCATTTGCCGAATTTTCTTATAACAACAGCTATCAATCTAGCTTGGGTAAAGCACCTTTTGAAGTTCTGTATGGACGAAGGTGTCGAACGCCTCTTAACTGGTCAGAAACCGGGGAAAGACAATTTGTTGGCCCAGATATGATCCAGGAAGTAGAAGAGCAAGTTCGCATTGTTCGTGAAAAGTTGAAAACAGCCCAATCTCGTCAAAAGAGCCAATATGACCGAAAACATAAGGCTATGACTTTTGAGGTTGACGAGAAGGCTTACCTTCGAGTTACACCTCTGAAGGGGACCCATCGCTTTGGTATCAAAGGCAAATTGGCTCCTCGCTACATTGGACCTTTTCGCATTCTTGCCAAACGAGGAGAAGTTGCCTACCAACTGGAACTACCTCTGCATCTCTCCAGAGTCCACGATGTCTTCCACGTTTCTCAACTCAGGCGTTGCTTCTCGGATCCTATCCGTGGAGTGGACCACGAAACACTTGATCTTCATGTAACATCCCAAATTTTCAATTTGGAATGTTATATATTAGATCATCATAGCATATCATATTTTATTGCTTTTTGGTGTGATCCTAGAAATTCTACGCAACTCAAGGACCCTCGGAGAGAGTTGGGGATTTCGTTATTTTCATATTTGAGTTTTCTCGAATTTTGAAAATAGGATCATTTGATTTTATTTATTTTATCTTCAATTATTTCTATTATAAAAATATGAGAGAGGGAATAAAATGACTTTCCCAAACTAAAATTGAGGAGTTAATAAAAAATCAAATAAATTTTATTTTGGTGTTTTTGCTATTTTATTTGAATGTAGGAAAAAATGCACGTTTTTCAAAAGTGCATTTTAGGGCCAAGAAAATGTTCATCTTGTTCTAAATATTTTATTTGGACGATGAAAATTTATTTTGGTATTTTTATATTTTTATTTATTTTTCTAGAATTTTTTCTTTTCCGGCGGAATTGTTTTAAAAAAACGCGCCCGCGCCCGACTGGGCCGAAGCCCAGCCAGGTCGGCCCAACCCAGCGCCGCCGCCACCCCTCGCGTGCGCCGCCGTGCGTGGCACGGACGCCGAGGAGAGTCCGAGCCGGACTCCTCCCCGGCCACCCCCTCACCCAAGCTAGCCACCTCCCCCCTATATAAATCGCCGCCGCCGCCCCCTTGGAGTCCCAAGCCGCCGTCGCCGAACCACGCCGCCGCAGCCACCGGCCCCGTCGCCTCGCAC
>NC_041391.1:290780509-290783402 GCF_002162155.2 Triticum dicoccoides
GCCGCCGCCGCCCGAGCCGCCCCACCCTGCCGCCGAGTCACCGCCTCCCCTCGCCGCCCTGCCGGAGCTGCCCCGCCCCGCCGGAGTGCCTCGCCGAGGTACTGCCCGAGCCGCCGCCGCCGGACCGGGTTTTTTTAAGAAAAATCACTTTGGTTTTTTTTGAAAAACCCTAGATTCGTTTTTTTAGATTGGTTTTATTTTTTTAGTGTTTATTTATTTAGCGAGCATTCGCCCGTTCGTTCGTTTTAACGAATGTTCTTCACCGTTTAGCTTAAGTTAACGAACGTCCGTTTGTTAATCTGTTCGTCAGTTTATTTTTTATCGGATTTTTCCTTGATTATTCTGATCGTGATTTCTAATCCGATTTTCGTTTTAGTTAATCTTTTCGCTCGTTTATCGGAATCAGGCGATTCAAGCGCCTAGAGTTTCAGCTTGAAACCCTCTTTCCGTTTAATCTACTCAAACAGGTTTTTGCTTCTGTAAAATTTGACTTAGGTCCAGATTAGTAAACAAAGCTTGTTTCTTTCGCAGATGATTTTCGTGGTTTTATTCGATTTTATTTCTTTTGCCAACCGGAGTTCTTAAGTTGAACTTTCTGGTTAGATCTCTTATTTGAGTTTTACCTGTGCATTAGATGAGTACTTATTGTATGCTTGTTTGTTTGCTTGCAATAGAGTACCCGGATTGCGCCGCTTGCTACTTTGAATCCCTAGGTTTCACGGATCATCAGCAAGGCAAGTAACACTTTGATCATACCTCTTTATTACCCAGTTTTTATGCATTAGATCAATCCTCAAACAATTGCATGATTAGGATCTGATTAACATGTGGGTTTTGGGAAGTAGATGAGGTAGTACCTATTACCTGTTTTATTATCAAACACTTGGGAGTTACTTCTACGTTTGCTTATTATGCCATGCTATGCTAGTAGATGTGGATTGGGTGAGTGAATTTCCATGACTGATGTGAGATTGTTAATTAATGGTTTATTTAAGGTGGCAACTTTAATACACATCTGGGTGGATTGAGGCACTTGGGTATTCTAGGATTGCCTTTTTGTTTTTTGGACCGCCACCCAGGCTCAAAGGGATCATAAGATTATTCATGCTAGAAACTTCCGTGTGCAGCCACATGCTATTATGGGCTCTAGCATAGTTGACTAAGTCGTGCGAACTCTTACAGTGGTAGACTAGTAGTTGTAGGGGAAAGTAGGTGTACAGGTCTACCCATCGTATGGTGCTAGCGCTTCTGAAAGACTATGTCTCGGTCATCCGTTTCTCAAACACCATGTAGTGCGAGAAAACCAACGGAGGAGATCGAGTCGTGTGGGGAAAAGTACGCAAACCTCTGCAGAGTGTATAAACTAATCATGATTAGCCGTGTCCCCGATTATGGATGTTTTGAGTATCTAGTACTTGGATTATCATGTGAATCTCGACATGTTATTTTAATTAATATTGTTGGGTTTGTTTAATGATGATATTTTAATTGGGATTGAGAATGATGTCAACCATTCTCAATGTTTAACAACCACCATGATAGTTAAATAAATTTATTCCTTTGCAGTAGGAAAAAATTGGATTTATGCAAAACAGTAACCATAGAGCTTTCCACCAGCCATATATGCATGTAGAATAGCATTATTCTTGCATTACTCTCTATGTGTTACATTGCCAGCATATTCCATGTGCTGGCCCATTTCGGGCTGCAACGTTCATGTTGCAGACTTTTCAGACAACGAGTAAGATGCCTTAGGATCATGGTTCTATACTCAGTGATGCCGTTGGAGTTGATGGACTCACTTCTCTTCCAAGCCTTCCGATGTTATCGTTATTAGATGGCCTTAAGCTATATTTGTTGTAATAAGCTCTCTTTGAGACATTCGATGTTATAAGTGTGTCATGGCTACTCTATTATAAATCCTTCGAGTATTTTGCGTGTCAGCATTATTGATCCAGGGATGACACTGATGCATAGAGATCAGACTGTTTGAGGTCTGGTCGCTACACTTCAAGACAATCTCACATATTGAGAGTACCCCGTTCGTATCCTCGATCAAGCCGAGCGTACCACTCGGCGTCATAATATCAAGTTTTTCAAAGTTCAATGGTCGCACCATTCTGGGAAAGAAGCAACCTGGGAAAGGGAGGATCGTCTTCGACTTGAGTATCCCGCCTTCTTTTTGGAGGATCCTAAATCTTGGGACGAGATCTTTTTGAGTGGGGGTGAGTTGTCACACCCTAGCTAGTTCATGCATTAGAGTGTTGCATCATATTTACCTTTCATCATAAACTTGAAATGGGGATGACAGAACCCCCAGCCCCCTCTGAAACCAACTAGGGTTTACTAAAAATATTTTCAATGAACCTGAAATGCCCTTCTAAAATGTCCATCATTTGTGTCTTGGGTTAGAACCTCCGCCAAAATTGGTTCACATTTTTCTAGGACACATAAGGTCACTGGATTAAATCATTAGCTATTTGAGTTTGGGCATTTAAATAATATAAAATATTTTAAATGCTCAAATAATTCTAGAAATAAGTGTGGGCTGTTGGAAATAATCTAAACAAAGCCCCTAATTATTTCCAGGATTTTTGGAAATGCCTAGCTATTTTTAATAATGCCAAACATTTACAGAAAAATAGAAAAACAAAATTAAATGACAAAAGAGAGAGAGAGAGAGAGAGAAAGGCCAGTGGGCACTTACCTGCACTGGGCCGGCCCACCTGGCCCATGCCAGTCACCACCCACCTCTGCCAGTAGGCAGAGGAGGGACACCGCGATGCCGCCGAGCTCGCCACGCCACCTCCCTGCTTGCCTGCGTCGCTCACGCCAGCGTGACGCCTCGAAGGGCCTCCTTGGCGTCGCCCCGAGCCCCTGGACACCTCATTCC
>NC_041391.1:290783637-290835693 GCF_002162155.2 Triticum dicoccoides
GAAGATCCCTTTCATCATCACCGCTGCAGTAGCTCGTCCTCGACCTCACCGCCTGCTCCGCCGTGACCACCGTGAGCCTAGCTACCTCCCCATCCTCTCCGTTCCCACTCTCGAGCACCGTAGCGACTGCACGAAGCTCACCCGCACAAGCCACCGCCGAGCTCGTCGCCGACATGACTCCGGCCACTCAATGGCTACACCACCCTACCTGTTAGCCTTACTGCACCCCCAGGAGGCCGCAGCACTACTCCATGCTCTCGTGCCTCCTAGCGACGAGCCGGAGCTAACCCGAGCTCCGGCAGCCGCCAAGGTCGTTGCCGGTGCTGTTTCCGGTGACCCCGAGCCCAACCACCGCCACCACTGGACGTGGCTCTTCCCTAGCTACACGTAGATGCCCTCCGCCGCCCTTTTGGTTGCCGGAGCATGAATCCCGCACTGCTACACCGCGTTTGGCCTTGCCGGCGGCTAAACACCGACGAGTTTGACCTCGCTAACCGTGTTTGACCCTGGGTAGGCTCAATTTTGACCCCCCCTGGGTCAGTGGCAGGTGGGGCCCACCCTGCTAATTAACCTAGGGTTAGTACTAAATAAAATTAGTTAGTCTAATGACACTAACACATGGGACCCACTAGTCAGGTTTGACCTGGACCGTCCCCGTTGACTGCTGACGTCACCCCGACGCAATGCTGACGCAATAATTCATTTACTGGATTTATTCTTATACAGAAAATTCCAGAAAATACTACAAACTTCAAAAATTCATAGAAATTAATCTTAGCTCCAAACGCAAAGTGATATGAGGTGTTACATGCTAGATCGATGTGGCATTGAGTCGGGGTCCTGACAATTGCTCAATAGACTATGGCTTGTTTAGTGTAGTTTATCTTCCCCCGCATATCATATAGGTTCACATTACCTATTTGTTTTCAAAGACCTCATGTTTTGAAGACTTTCATAAAAATCGCCTATTCACCGACCCCCCCCCCCTCTAGTCGATAACTAGCACTTTCAGACCTGAAAAAGTGGGTCCGACCAAAGCTAATCGAGCATGTTGGGTAAGTTGGTGCACCCCTGCAGGGAAGTTAATCTATTCGAGTAGTCGTCCCCACGGTAACGGACGCTAGAAGTTCAATCCCAATCTATTACAACTAGAACTGGATACTGAAGACACTAAATGGATATGGTTGCTCCTGGATCGCTTTCCGTTGGGAGTCGAGGAAGATCTCTGGGTGTTACTTAAATATACTTGTTACTATATGTTATGTTACTCTACTCTCTTTTGTTGCTGTAAGATGCTAGTCTTCAATAGGCTAGGCCTTCCCTCTATTTTGGCAATTCTGCAGTATAGTCCACAGATACAGCCCCTTCCCATTGATAGCGAGGCATACTTAGCATATATCTGATGTAAGTCTTGTGAGTACTTAGGATGAGTACTCACAGTTGCTTTGATACCTTTTTCCCCTTAACCTGATTGATGCGACCAGATGATGCAGCCCAGGAGCCAACTGATCCTGCCGACGACTACTATTACCCCGACGGGGCCTATTACTACGTGGAGACCGCCGATGACCAGGAGTAGTTAGGAGGCTCCTAGGCAGGAGGCGTGCGCCTTTTCTATCTAGGTGTCATTGTTTTGTGATACGTATCCAACGTATCTATAATTTTTTTATTGTTCCATGCCATTATATTATCTGTTTTGGATGTTTAATGGGCTTTAGTATGCTCTTTTATATTATTTTTGGGACTAACCTATTAACCGGAGGCCCAGTGTTTGTTTCTGTTTTTTTGCCTATTTTAGAGTTTTGCAGAAAAGGAATAGCTCCTCCTACCTACCTATTAACCGGGGGATCTTGTTCCGGAGATGATGGAGAGCGAAACGCCTCCTCCTGCCTCCCCGCCCCATGGGGCGGATGACCCCGAGGTGTCATCACGGAGGATTTCTCCTGATCCGCAAAGGCCAGAAGGTAACTCTTCGGCCTCCCGAAGTCCGGAGTATTCGGCTCCTAAGGAGAGCAACAGAAAGAGTCCGGGATTGTCCGGTGCACAACCGGACACACTGATGGGTCTTCTGGAGCAAGCGGTTATCTCAGAGGCGCATCGTACCTTAATGGGTACGGTGGTTGAGAGGATTTCATCCGCCAAAAGCGAGTTGAATGAAGCTTTTATGAGCCTGCTAAGAGGCTTTGAGATACGCAAAGTAATATATATATATATATGTATATATATATATATGCGTGTGTGTGTGTGTGTATTTTTGACGGTACCGCACATGCTAGGTGTGCTCTATATAGATAGTAGCCCCTGAGACTCTAATTGCCGTCCAGAGGCGGCAAAGAGAGGATCATAGTCCCAGGTACTGATCGCGCTACTTTCATGTGCAGGCGGCTGAGGGTCCGGCAGCTGGCCGGACTGCTGATTTTGCCGAACAGAGGCGGTAGCTTGACGAGGCGGATGCCGACATCGCGCTTGTGAACAAGCAGCTTGACGAGGCACAGGGTATGTATTTTCGAGTGGTCAACAAATATTAAGAGGAGCATGATGCTAGTATCTATATTATGTTGTGACTGCAGTTGGAGCTACCGCCGTGGAGACCCTTCGGGCGGAACTTGCCCGAGCCAAGGAACAAGCCAGGAGAAGTGATGCGGCCGCCCTAAAGGCGGCCGAAGAATTAAGAGGCGAACAGGCTGCTCATCGCTAGAGCGAAGATAAAATAGCCAAGATGGCTGTTGAGCTGAAAGATGCCGCCGGCCGATATGAGCTCCTCGGAAAGGAAAGCCAAGCGAAAGCGGCTAACCTGAAGAAGGCCTTGCAAGCAGCCAAGGAAACTCACTCTGAAATGAGAGCGGCAAGGGAGGAGCTTTGTCAATCCGGAGATATCACAGCTGGGAAGCCCTTTTTGTTGCGGACGAAGTTTGGATCCGAAGTATGCCCCTCTGGATCAATTCTGGAGTGCTACAGACGCATACTTGGACTTGGCAAAGAGTGCTGCTGATGCGACTGAGTATTTCAAAGATCGGAAAGATCATGAGGTGGAAAGGTTGCTCTGGTCGCAGTTCAGTGCTCCAAAGCGTCCGCTGCTATTAAATGAACAGATGGCCGAGTGGGCCGAGCTCCATAGGATGTCCGGCCTTGCATTGAGGTCTATCATGGATCATCTTTGGCCGAAGGGACCAAGGCCGAATAGTTATTTTGGTTTAGTGCAACGATTCCTCCATGTTGTGCCGCATATCGACGCTGTAAAGAGGTCGGCGTGCATAGAGGGTGCGCGGATGGCTCTTGCCCGTGTAAAGACATATTGGGCAGGGATAGAGGCCACCGCTATTGCAACCCGGGGTCCGGCCGGAGGCCAAGACTCGGCCGAGCACTATTTTGAAGAAGTCCTAGAAGGTGCCCGTTTAATAGAGGCTCAGTGCTCAAAGAGTACCATGTTCGAGTGACATGTATCTGAATTGTAAAAACAATGCTATTTTGATTATCAAGGTTGTGTTTATACTTTTGCCCAAAAGTATTATAGTGCCTCCTGTGTGGCCGTTTATGTATGTATATAACCTGAAAGTTTGCAGTCGTCGGCTTCAACCCCCACGCATGTAATGCGGTTCGGAAAAGCGCGTAATCACACTTGATCCAACGTCTTGGTCCATTAAGGAGGTGATAGCGCGGCGAACAAGGCAATCGAACTATATAGCTTTAACACTTCACTTAGCCATAGGAGTTTGACGGTGGGGCTACTATATAGCCCCTGGTACTTCCGCGTTCATCCGAATACGGTGCACGTACATGACCAGGAAACCGGTCCTTCGTTAATGCAGAGGAATCGCGAAGATTCCACTGAGTCATCGAGTGGTTGACCAGTCTCGCGCTTTATCATGACAGTCAGTTTTCGGCTTTCTCTACTGAGGTGCTCATCCAGATGAACCAGGCCACAATCGTAGTAGTTCTCTCTATGCCACCTTAGCTGATAGAGCGAAACATAAGGTAGCAAAACACAGGAGCCGGCAAACCCAACTATTGACCAAAGACATGATTCAGAGCTGATGCATATAAGGCCAAACTCGCGACGCCGAACACTCCCTAAGGTATTCGGACTTTACAACATATATTGGGCTGAGTAACGCCCTCGATAATGAATCCTGAAATTCCAGGTACATTCATTAGTCTGGCATGACGAAATGCCAATAACGCCAGCATCCCTCTCGGTTGTGTTGAGTGCCCGGAGGGTGTGAAGAAACAAGAGACATTTTAAAAAGGTTTACACAGGGTCTTAATCTAAAAAGAAACCTTTGAGCGGGGCCTTGCTGCACGTCTGCGCCTTTGTCTCCGTTGTGTCGTATCCTGGAAGGGTGTAGCACGATGATCATCTGTAAAAAGAAAAAACCCAGGTGAAATACTTTATGCGAAAAGTTGGTTATTCTTAATGAACCATGAAAATGCAATCTATTATTGTATTAATAGGGTCAAGTCGAACTATGGGCCTTTCTACATGTGGGCAGCCCCTAGCACCACCTATGGGGATATATCCATCGACCCAAGCTTAGGTTTATCTGGGCTACAACAATTAGTGGTGCGCCGGACTCATCTAACCGTGTCCGCGGTCTTGATGATCGATCATTTATTCTGGTTGGTGAGGCCGTTCAGTGTTCGGCTGCTAGAGCCGCCACATATTCTTTCGCACGTAAGGAACGCTCTGTATTTCCGCTAACTGTGATGACGCCATGTGGATCGGGCATCTTAAGTTTAAGATAAGCGTAATGTGGTACTGCATTGAAACGAGCGAAGGCCGTTCTTCCGAGTAGTGTGTGATAGCCGCTTTGGAATGGAGCGATGTCAAAGATTAATTATTCTCTTTGGAAGTTGTCGGAGAACAGAATACAACCTCTAGTACTAGAGAGCTCGTGCAGCGGGCCTCTACGCCTGGTATTACTCCTTTAAAGGTAGTATTGCTTTGGCTGATTCTTGACGGGTCTATCCCCATTTTGCGGACAGTGTCCTGATATATCAGATTAAGACTACTGCCGCCGTCCATAAGGACTCGGGTGAGATGGTATCCGTCAATTATTGGGTCGAGCACCAAGGCAGTCGATCCTCCATGTCGGATACTAGTCGGATGATCCCTGCGATCAAAAGTGATCGGGCAGGCCGACCAAGGTTTGAACTTGGAGGCGACGGGATCTACAGCGTATACGTCTCGGAGTGCGTGTTTGCGCCTCCTCTTTGGTATGTGAGTTGCGTAAATCATGTTCACTGTTTTGACCTCTGGTGGAAATTTTTTCTGTACCCCAGTGTTCGGCTGGCGAGTCTTCTCCTCGTCTTCACTTGGCGTCTCCCTCCCCTTGTGTTTGGCGTTTAGTTTGCCGGCCTGCTTGAAGACCCAGCATTCTCTGTTGGTGTGATTTGCAGGTTTTTCGGGGGTGCCATGAATCTGACATAATCTGTCTAGAATCTTGTTTAGGCTAGACGGTCCATCTCTGTTGCCTTTAAATGGCTTTTTCCGTTAACCAGGTCGAGAGCTCCTGAATCTGGCGTTGACCGCCATCTTGTCTGGGCTGCCTTAGTTGTTTCGACACTTATTTTTATTGCGTTGCGGCTTCCCGTTGTCGTCCCTGGTTTCGGAAGTGTCTGGGTCGTTGGTACCGCTACGGGCCAACCAACTGTCCTCGCCCGCGCAGAAGCGGGTCATAAGGCTTGTTAGGGCTGCCATTGTCCTTGGCTTTTCCTGGCCGAGGTGTCTGACGAGCCATTCGTCCCGGACACTATGCTTGAAAGCCGTTAAGGCTTCGGCGTCCGAGCAATCGACGATTTGATTCTTTTTAGTGAGAAATCTGTTCCAAAGCTTTCGGGCTGACTCTCTGGGTTGTTGAATTGTGTGACTTAAATCGTCTGCATCCGGAGGTCGGACATAGGTCCCTTGAAAATTCTCCCTAAAAGCATCCTCAAGTTCTTCCCAACTTCCAATTGAGCTTTCGGCGAGGCTTTTCAACCAGTGCCGAGCTGGTCCTTTCAACTTGAGGGGCAGGTATTTGATGGCCTGGAGATCATCTCCGCGAGCCATGTGGATGTGAAGGATAAAGTCCTCAATCCAGACCCCAGGTTCTGTCGTTTCGTCGTATGCCTCTATGTTCATAGGTTTGAATCCCTCTGGAAATTCATGATCCAGCACCTCATCGGTGAAGCACAGGGGGTGTGTGGCACCCCTGTATTTGGATGTGTCATGGCATTCTTCTGACGGTTGTAGTGTTCGGTTTTGATTCCGAACTGTTATTCGGTGGGTATAGTCGTTTGGGTGGCCATGATCCTGTGCCGGAGCACGCTTCCTAGATCCATAGATGGACCTGGCCGTACCGGCTTTTTTGTCCAGGTGCTCACGTAAATCGTGCGCTGACTTATGTGCGGCATCATTAGCTGCCCTGTCGCGGCCACGGGGTGGTCGGTCCGGCTGATCGGTCATTTTATTTTTCGGCTGAATGGGCTCTATAGCCTCATCGTCGAATTCGGGCAGCAGCTTGCGCTTTGGGTAGCTCTTTGTGTGGCAATCGCCACCGTATTTTTCTTCAGTGTCGAGCACTTTGTTCCATCTACGGTTGAGCATATCGTGCGCGGCCTTAAGCCTTTGCTTCTGCTTCTTCAACTTCCTCGCGATGGCAATAAGCCTTCTATGGAGGTTCTCTTGTTCCAAGTGCCATTCTGGGATGATGCGTGCATCGTCGTCCGGACTGTTCTCCTCTCCGGAGACAGGTTGATGAGTTTTACCCTCGGCATCGCTGTGATCGGACAGCGGCTCCGGACTATATTCGCCGTCCCCTGGCTCATCCTGCTCCATCACTGGGTCCATGGGGTCATCGTTTCCTTTGGAGTCACCGGGGTATTATTCTTTCTTGCGCTGTTATCGCTGTTTTTGCTGAGGCGGGATTTGGAGCAGCGCCGATGTCGTTGCTTTGGTTGCTTCTCAAGAGGGTTACCCTCCATTGCATCCTCCAGTTCCTCGCCGTTGTTTTTCTTTGGGTGTATCCACCATGTACATATCATATGATGAGGTGGTTGTCCAGCGCCCTTTAGGCGCTGGTTCCTGTTCTTCTCCTGCATCGTTGTCCATACCGTTGATGTCTTTGGAGTCGAAGTCAAGCATGTCGGTTAGGTCATCGACAGTGGCTACCAAGTGGGTGGTGGGTGGGAAACGAATTTCTTCGTCGTCCGCTTCCCACTCAAGACGGACATAGTTCGGCCAAGAGTCTCCTGATAGGGAGAGGGATTTCAGTGAATTTAGCATGTCAACCAAGGGTGAATGCTGAAAGATATCCGCGAAGGTAAACTCCAAGATCGGCGCCCAATCAGAGTCGATAGGCACGGATGCGCGTAGTTCGGAACCTATGACCGGAGACAAGTCCGAGGGTCTGATGACACAGATTTCTTTGGATGTGAAGTCTGTATTCGGCTCTAGCGCCATTGAGTGTGCGGCCTCCATGGAGGGGTCTATCCACCCGTCCTCGGATGGCGCGATCTGCTCCGAATCTAAGGCCGGGGCAGCTGCAGGTACGTTCTCCTGAACGCCGTCTGATGGCAGATCTAAGTCGTGCTCATCGTGACTGTACGGCGCACCTATCATGGCTCGAATCTGTTGAAGATCAAGTCTCCGCGGATGTCGGCAGTGTAGCTCAAGCTTCCAAACCTGACCTGATGGCCAGGGGCATAGCTATCGATCTGCTCCAGATGGCCAAGCGAGTTGGCCCGCAGTACGAAGCCACCGAACACGAAGATCTGTTAGGGGATGAAAACCTCACCCTGGATCATATTGTTGTAGATGATCGAAGGAGCCATAAAGCCTTATCGTGACGGCAGAGTGGAACTCTCAATGAAAGCACCAATGTCGGTGTCAAAACCGGAGGATCTCGGGTACGGGGTCCCGAACTCTGCATCTAAGGCTAATGGTAACAGGAGGCGGGGGACACAATGTTTACCCAGGTTCGGGCCCTCTCGATGGAGGTAATACCCTACTTCCTGCTTGATTGATCTTGATGATATAAGTATTACAAGAGTTGATCTACCACGAGATCGTAGAGGCTAAACCCTAGAAGCTAGCCTATGATTATGATTGTTGTTGGTCCTACGGACTAAACCCTCCGGTTTATATAGACATCGGAGGGGGCTAGGGTTACACAGAGTCGGTAACAGAGAAGGAGATCTACATATCTGAATTGCCAAGCTTGCCTTCCACGCAAAGGAGAGTCCCACCCGGACACGGGACGAAGTCTTCAATCTTGTATCTTCATAGTCCAAAATTCCGGCCAAAGTATATAGTCCGGCTGTCCGAGGACCCCCTAATCCAGGACTCCCTCAGCCCGCTCTTCCTCCAAAGAGGACGAGGAAGAGGAGGAAAGCCGATCCCCCCCCAGCAAGGGGAAGAAAGAAAAGGACGGCCTCCACACACTTGGAGGCTGAGTCACCCAAGAAGGGAAAAACTCCCTTTCCGAATGAATCCGCCACCACCACCGACAGTAGCCCGGAGTGGGATCCCAGGGTCCAGCCCCTGGTGAAATCATGAGTATATAAAATTCGGACACGTTTATGTATCCAAACTATCATATAGCATTTAACGCCTCGAGGTACGCCTTTTTTGCAGTCCAGCCAGGTGCCGCGCCGAACAATCTCATCGAAGGATTTACTGGGTTCGGATGCTATGGACACTGGGACACCCCCGAAGGCCCCCTCCCCAAAACACATGAACGACACCGAGGCATCGTCCCAGAGGGACCCAGGCCGAGGAGGGGGTGAGAAGACCGTCAAGGCGGCGCTAGGGGGTCAAACCTCAGCAGCCGGACACACGGGAGAATTCGGCCCCCAGCCGGACACAATTCTGGAGACCGACACGGCTCTGGAATCAGGCAGACAGCCTCCCTCGACAGGATGCGGTGCGCCTATTCCACCGGGAACCTCTGCCCAACCAGAGGTGTCGGATACCTTATCAGAAGCGCTGAAGAGCGCCTCCATCGTTGAAGAACACCGTGCCCTTATGGGTGCGGTGATTGAGAAGATTCAGTCCGCTGAGAGCGGGCTGAATGAAGCCTGCATTAGCCTTATAACAGGCTTTGAGGTATGTTGTGAGGTATCAGAGAGTGTCATAGTATAGATAGTAGCCCCTGATACACTGTTCGGTGTTCGAAAGAAAGAACCGGACAGAGGATCAAATATATGTTCGCAGGAGACTTACCTTGTCGCACCTCTCCCTCTTTTGTTATTTTTTTTTATAAGCATGCGTCTGTAGCGACTACCGCCTCTCATACTGCGGAAGTCTTCGGACTGAAGCAGAGTTTGGAGCGGGACCAAGAAGAACTTGGCCAGGTGAGAAAGCAGTTGGAGGATAACCAAGGTATGCAAAAACCTTGTTCGCATTCGTCGCAAATGAATAATTGAGTATGATGAAATTTTTTCATGATGTGCTCCAGGGGCGACGGCCGAAGTCGAGGCTCTTAAGAAGGTGGTGGCTGAAGCCGAGAAGAAGGCAGCGCAGAGCAGGCTCTTCGTGAAAAGCACGAGGTCGGGGTTATTCAAGTTCAGCAAGAGCTTCAAGAAGCCATGAAGAAATGCGAGACCTTGGAGCAGAGTTTAACAGAGAAAGAATCCGAACTCACCAAGGCTCGTCAAGCCGCACAAGATGCCCGGGGCGAATGTTGGAAATATGCCCTAGAGGCAATAATAAATTAGTTATTATTATATTTTCTTGTTCATGATAATCGTTTGTTATCCATGCTATAATTGTATTGATAGGAAACTCAGATACATGTGTGGGTACATAGACAACACCATGTCCCTAGTAAGCTTCTAGTTGACTAGCTCGTTGATCAATAGATGGTTACGGTTTCCTGACCATGGACATTGGATGTCATTGATAACGGGATCACATCATTAGGAGAATGATGTGATGGACAAGACCCAATCCTAAGCATAGCACAAGATCGTGTAGTTCGTTTTGCTAGAGCTTTTTCAATGTCAAGTATCTCTTCCTTAGACCATGAGATCGTGTAACTCCCGGATACCGTAAGAGTGCTTTGGGTGTACCAAACGTCACAACGTAACTGGGTGACTATAAAGGTGCACTACAGGTATCTCCGAAAGTGTCTGTTGGGTTGGCACGAATCGAGACTGGGATTTGTCACTCCGTGTAAACGGAGAGGTATCTCTGGGCCCACTCGGTAGGACATCATCATAATGTGCACAATGTGACCAAGGGGTTGATCATGGGATGATGTGTTACGGAACGAGTAAAGAGACTTGTCGGTAACGAGATTGAACAAGGTATCGGTATACCGATGATCGAATCTCGGGCAAGTACCATACCGCTAGACAAAGGGAATTGTATACGGGATTGATTGAGTCCTTGACATCGTGGTTCATCCGATGAGATCATCGTGGAACATGTGGGAGCCAACATGGGTATCCAGATCCTGCTGTTGGTTATTGACCGAAGAATGTCTAGGTCATGTCTGCATGGTTCCCGAACCCGTAGGGTCTACACACTTAAGGTTCGATGACGCTAGGGTTATAAAGGAAGTTTGTATGTGGTTACCGAATGTTGTTAGGAGTCCCAGATGAGATCCCGGACGTCACGAAGAGTTCCGGAATGGTCCGTAGGTAAAGATTTATATATGGGAAGTCTTATTTTGGTCGCCGGAAAAGTTTCGCACTTTATCGGTATTGTACCGGGAGTGCCGAAAGGGGTCCGGGGGTCCACCGAGGGGGTCCACCTGCCCCGGGGGGCCACATGGGCTGTAGGGGGTGCGCCTTGGCCTATATGGGCCAAGGGCACCAGCCCCAAGAGGCCCATGCGTCAAGATATAAGAAAAAGGGGAGAGTCCTCAAAGGGGAAGGCACCTCCAAGGTGCCTTGGGGAGGATGGACTCCTCCCCTCCCTTGGCCGCACCCCTTCCTTGGAGGAAGGGGCAAGGCTGCGCCTCCCCCCTCTCCCTTGCCCCTATATAAAGGGAGGGGAGGGAAGGGCAGCCGCACCTGAAGCCCTGGCACCTCCCTCCCTCCCGTGACACCTCCTCCTCTCTCGCAGGTGCTTGGCGAAGCCCTGCAGGATTGCCACGCTCCTCCACCACCACCACGCCGTTGTGCTGCTGCTGGATGGAGTCTTCCTCAACCTATCCCTCTCTCCTTGCTGGATCAAGGCGTGGGAGACGTCACCGGGCTGTACGTGTGTTGAACACGGAGGTGCCATCCGTTCGGCACTAGGATCTCCGGTGATTTGGATCACGACGAGTACGACTCCTTCAACCCCGTTCTCTTGAACGCTTCCGCTTAGCGATCTACAAGGGTATGTAGATGCACTATCCTTCCCCTCGTTGCTGGTCTCTCCATAGATAGATCTTGGTGACACGTAGGAAAATTTTGAATTTCTGCTACGTTCCCCAACAGTGGCATCATGAGCTAGGTCTATTGCGTAGATTCTTTGCACGAGTAGAACACAAAGTAGTTGTGGGCGTTGATTTTGTTCAATATGCTTACCGTTACTAGTCCAATCTTGTTTCGATGGTATTGTGGGATGAAGCGGCCCGGACCGACCTTACACGTACTCTTACGTGAGACAGGTTCCACCGACTGACATGCACTTGGTGCATAAGGTGGCTAGCGGGTGCCAGTCTCTCCCACTTTAATCGGAACGGATTCGATGAAAAGGGTCCTTATGAAGGGTAAATAGCAATTGGCATATCACGTTGTGGTTTTGCGTAGGTAAGAAACGTTCTTGCTAGAAACCCATAGCAGCCACGTAAAACATGCAAACAACAATTAGAGGACGTCTAACTTGTTTTTGCAGGGTATGCTATGTGATGTGATATGGCCAAGAAGAATGTGATGAATGATATATGTGATGTATGAGATTGATCATGTTCTTGTAATAGGAATCACGACTTGCATGTCGATGAGTATGACAACCGGCAGGAGCCATAGGAGTTGTCTTAATTTATTGTATGACATGCGTGTCATTAAACAACGCCATGTAATTACTTTACTTTATTGCTAATCGGTAGCCATAGTAGTAGAAGTAATAGTTGGCGAGACAACTTCATGAAGACACGATGATGGAGATCATGATGATGGAGATCATGGTGTCATGCCGGTGACGATGATGATCATGGAGCCCCGAAGATGGAGATCAATGGAGCTATATGATATTGGCCATATCATGTCACTACTATATAATTGCATGTGATGTTTATTATGTTTATGCATCTTGTTTACTTAGAACGACGGTAGTAAATAAGATGATCCCTTACAACAATTTCAAGAAGTGTTCTCCCCTAACTGTGCACCGTTGCTAAAGTTCGTCGCTTCTAAGCACCACGTGATGATCGGGTGTGATGGATTCTTACGTTCAGATACAACGGGTGTAAGACAGATTTACACACGCGAAACACTTAGGGTTAACTTGACGAGCCTAGCATGTACAGACATGGCCTCGGAACACAGAGACCGAAAGGTCGAGCATGAGTCGTATAGTAGATACGATCAACATGAAGATGTTCACCGATGATGACTAGTCCGTCTCACGTGATGATCGGACACGGCCTAGTTGACTCGGATAATGTAATCACTTAGATGACTAGAGGGATGTCTATCTGAGTAGGAGTTCATAAGATGAACTTAATTATCCTGAACATAGTCAAAAGATCTTTGCAAATTATGTCGTAAGCTCGCGCTTTAGTTCCACTGTTTAGATATGTTCCTAGAGAAAATATAATTGAAAGTTGACAGTAGCGATTATGCGGACAGTAGAAAGCTTATGTCCTTAATGCACCACTTAGTGTGCTGAACCCCAATCATCGTCTGTGGATGTTGCGAACATCGGACATACACGTTTTGATAACTACGTGATAGTTCAGTTAAACGGTTTAGAGTTGAGGCACCAAAGACGTTTTTCAAAACATCGCGGAACATATGAGATGTTTCGAGGGCTGAAATTGGGATTTCAGGCTCATGCCCACGTCAAGAGGTATAAGACCTCCGACGATTTTCTTAGCCTGCAAACTAAGGGAGAAAAGCTCAATCATTGAGCTTGTGCTCAGATTGTCTGAAGTGCAACAATCACTTGAATCGAGTGGGAGTTGATCTTCCAGATGAGATAGTGATGTTTCTCCAAAGTCATTGCCACCAAGCTGCTAGAGCTTCGTGATGAACTATAACATATCAGGGATAGATATGATGATCCTTGAGGTATTCGCGATGTTTGACACCGCGAAAGTAGAAATCAAGAAGGAGCATCAATTGTTGATGGTTGGTGAAACCACTAGTTTCAAGAAGGGCAAGAAGGGATATTTCATGAAACGGCAAATCAGCTGCTGCTCCAGTGAAGAAACCCAAGGTTGAACCCAAACCCGAGACTAAGTGCTTCTGTGATAAGGGGAATAGTCACTAGAGCGGAATTACCCTAGATACTTGGTAGATGAGAAGGCTGGCAAGGTCGATAGAAGTATATTGGATATACATTATGTTAATGTGTACTTTACTAGTACTCCTAGTAGCACCAGGGTATTAGATACTGGTTCGGTTGCTAAGTGTTAGTAACTCGAAATAAAAGAGCTACGGAATAAACAGAGACTAGCTAAAGGTGAGCTGACGATATGTGTTGGAAGTGTTTCCAAGTTTGATGTGATCAAACATCGCACGCTCCCTCTACCATCAAGATTAGTATTAAACCTGAATAATTGTCATTTGGTGTTTGTGTTAAGCATAGACATGATTGAATTATGTCTGTTGCAATACGGTTATTCATTTAAGGAGAATAATGGTTACTCTGTTTATGTGAATAATACCTTCAGTGGTCTTGCACCTAAAAGAATGGTTTACTAAATCTCGATCGTAGTGATACACATTTTCATGCCAAAAGATATAAGATAGTAATGATAGTACCACTTACTTGTGGCACTGCCGTGTAGGTCATATTGGTATAAAACGCATGAAGAAGCTCCATGTTGATGGATCTTTGGATAACTCGTTTTGAAAAGTTTGAGACATGCAAACCATGTCTATTGGTGTATACGCATGAAGAAACTCCATGCAGATGGATCGTTTGGACTCACTTGATTTTGAATCACTTGAGATATGCAAATCATACCACATGGGCAAGATGACTAAAAAGCCTCGTTTTCAGTGAGATGGAACAAGATAGCAACTTGTTGGAAGTAACACATTTTGATGTGTGCAGTCCAATGAGTGATGAGGCATGCAGTGAATATCGTTATGTTCTTACTTCACAGATGATTCGAGTAGATGTTGAGTATATTTACTTTGAAACACAAGTCTAAATTATTGAATGGTTCAAGTAATTTCAGAGTGAAGTTGAAGATCTTCGTGACAAGAGGATAGAATGTCTATGATATGATCATAGAGATGAATATCTGAGTTATGAGTTTTGGCACACAGTTAAGACATTGTGGAAATTGTTTCACAATTAATACCGCCTGGAACACCATAGTGTGATGTGTGTCCGAACATCATAGTTGCACCCTATTGGATATGACGCATACCATGATTTCTCTTATCGAATTACTACTATCGTTCATGGGTTAGGCACTAGAGACAATCGCACTCGCTTTAAATAGGGCACCACGTAATTCCGTTGAGACGACATCGTTTGAACTGTGGTTTGGAGAAACCTAAGTTGTCGTTTCTTAAAGGTTTGGGGCTGCGACGCTTATGTGAAAAAGTTTCAAGTTGATAAGCTCAAACCCAAAGCGGATAAAATGCATCTTCATAGGACACCCAAAACAGTTGGGTATACCTCCTAATTCAGATCCGAAAGCAATAGGGATTGTTTCTTGAATCGGGTCCTTTCTCGAGGAAAGGTTTGTCTCGAGAATTGAGTGGGAGGATAGTGGAGACTTGATGAGGTTATTGAACCATCACTTCAACCAGTGTGTAGCAGGGCACAGGAAGTTGTTCCCGTGGCACCTACACCAATTGAAGTGGAAGCTTATGATATTGATCATGAAGCTTCGGATCAAGTCACTACCGAACCTCGTAGGACGACAAGGACGCGTACTGCTTCGGAGTGGTACGGTGATCCTGTCTTAAAGGTCATGTTGCTAGACAACAATGAACCTACGAGCTATGGAGAAGCGATGGTGGGCCCAAATTCCGACAAATGGTTAGGAGCCATGAAATCTGAGATAGGATCCATGTATTAGAACAAAGCATGGACTTTGGTGGACTTGCCCAATGATCGGCAAGCCATTGAGATAAATGGATCTTTAAGAAGAAGACGGACGTGGATGGTAATGTCACCGTCTATGAAGCTCGACTTGTGGCGAAGAGTTTTTCACAAGTTCAAGGAGTTGACTACGATAAGATTTTCTCATCCGTAGCGATGCTTAAGTCCGTCGGAATCATGTTAGCATAAGCTGCATTTATGAAATCTGGCAGATGGATGTCAAGATGAGTTTCCTTACCAGTTTTCGTAAGGAAAGGTTGTATGTGATACAATCAGAAAAGTTTTGTCGATCCTAAGGATGCTAAAAGGTATGCTGGCTCCAGCGATCCTTCTAAGGACTGGAGTAAGCATCTCGGAGTTGGAATGTGCGCTTTGATAAGATGATCAAAGATTTTGGGTTTATACAAAGTTTATGAGAAACTTTTATTTCCAAAGAAGTGAGTGGGAGCACTATAGAATTTCTGATAAGTATATGTTGTTGACATATTGTTGATCAGAAATGATGTAGAATTTCTGGAAAGCATATAGGGTTATTTGAAAGGTGTTTTTTAATAGAAAACCTGGATTAAGCTACTTGAACATTGAGCATCAAGATCTATGAGGATAGATCAAAAATGCTTAATGGTACTTTCAAATGAGCATATACCTTGACATGATCTTGAAGGTGTTCAAGATGGATCAGTCATAGAAGGAGTTCTTGCCTGAGATGTAAGGTATGAAGTTCAGACTTAAAGCTCGACCACGGCAGAAGAGAGAGAAAGGACGAATGTCGTCCCCTATGCTTCAGACATAGGCTCTATAGTATGCTATGTTGTGTACCGCACCGGAAGTGTGCCTTGCCATGAGTCAGTCAAGGGGTACAAGAATGATCCAGGAATGGATCATTAGACAACGGTCAAAATTGTCCTTATAACAATTAAGGACATGTTTCTCGATTATGGAGGTGATAAAGAGTTCGGCGTACAGGGTTACGTCGATGCAAGCTTTAACACCTATCCGAGTGACTCTGAGTAGCAAACCGGATACGTATAGTGGAGTAACCATTTGGAATAGCTCCAAGTGGAGCATGGAAGCAGCATTTACAATATGACATAGAGATTTGCAAAGTACACACGGATCTGAATGTTGCAGACCCGTTGACTAAAACCTCTCTCACAAGCAGAACATGATCAAACCCCAGAACTCATTGAGTCTTAATCACATGATGATGTGAACTAGTTTAATGACACTAGTAAACTCTTTGGATGTTGGTCACATGGAGATGTGACCTGTCAGTGTTAATCACATGGCGATGTGAACTAGATTATTGACTCTAGTGCAAGTGGGAGACTGTTGGAAATATGCCCTAGAGGCAATAATAAATTAGTTATTATTATATTTTCTTGTTCATGATAATCGTTTGTTATCCATGCTATAATTGTATTGATAGGAAACTCAGATACATGTGTGGGTACATAGACAACACCATGTCCCTAGTAAGCCTCTAGTTGACTAGCTCGTTGATCAATAGATGGTTACGGTTTCCTGACCATGGACATTGGATGTCATTGATAACGGGATCACATCATTAGGAGAATGATGTGATGGACAAGACCCAATCCTAAGCATAGCACAAGATCGTGTAGTTCGTTTTGCTAGAGCTTTTTCAATGTCAAGTATCTCTTCCTTAGACCATGAGATCGTGTAACTCCCAGATACCGTAAGAGTGCTTTGGGTGTACCAAACCTCACAACGTAACTGGGTGACTATAAAGGTGCACTACAGGTATCTCCAAAAGTTTCTGTTGGGTTGGCACAAATCGAGACTGGGATTTGTCACTCCGTGTAAACGGAGAGGTATCTCTGGGCCCACTCGGTAGGACATCATCATAATGTGCACAATGTGACCAAGGGGTTGATCACGGGATGATGTGTTATGGAACGAGTAAAGAGACTTGTCGGTAACGAGATTGAACAAGGTATCGGTATACCGACGATCAAATCTCGGGCAAGTACCATACCGCTAGACAAAGGGAATTGTATACGGGATTGATTGAGTCCTTGACATCGTGGTTCATCCGATGAGATCATCGTGGAACATGTGGGAGCCAACATGGGTATCCAGATCCCGCTGTTGGTTATTGACCGAAGAACGTCTAGGTCATGTCTGCATGGTTCCCAAACCCGTAGGGTCTACACACTTAAGGTTCGATGACGCTAGGGTTATAAAGGAATTTGTATGTGGTTACTGAATGTTGTTCGGAGTCCCGGATGAGATCCCGGACGTCACGAGGAGTTCCGGAATGGTCAGGAGGTAAAGATTTATATATGGGAAGTCTTATTTTGGTCGCCGGAAAAGTTTCGCACTTTATCGGTATTGTACCGGGAGTGCCGAAAGGGGTCCGGGGGTCCACCGGGGGGGTCCACCAGCCCCGAGGGGCCACATGGGCTGTAGGGGGTGCGCCTTGGCCTATATGGGCCAAGGGCACCAGCCCCAAGAGGCCCATGCGCCAAGATATAAGAAAAATGGGAGAGTCCTCAAAGGGGAAGGCACCTCCGAGGTGCCTTGGGGAGGATGGACTCCTCCCCTCCCTTGGCCGCACCCCTTCCTTGGAGGAAGGGGCAAGGCTGCGCCTCCCCCCTCTCCCTTTCCCCTATATAAAGGGAGGGGAGGGAAGGGCAGCCGCACCTGAAGCCCTGGCACCTCCCTCCCTCCCGTGACACCTCCTCCTCTCCCGCAGGTGCTTGGCGAAGCCCTGCAGGATTGCCACGCTCCTCCACCACCACCACGCCGTTGTGCTGCTGCTGGATGGAGTCTTCCTCAACCTATCCCTCTCTCCTTGCTGGATCAAGGCGTGGGAGACATCACTGGGCTGTACGTGTGTTGAACACGGAGGTGTCGTCCGTTCGGCACTAGGATCTCCGGTGATTTGGATCACGACGAGTACGACTCCTTCAACCCCGTTCTCTTGAACGCTTCCGCTTAGAGATCTACAAGGGTATGTAGATGAACTCTCCTTCCCCTCGTTGATGGTCTCTCCATAGATAGATCTTGGTGACACGTAGGAAAATTTTGAATTTCTGCTACGTTCCCCAACAGCGAAGCCCAAGGCGCCCTGCAGGAAATCCATGAGGCCAGGAAGATCGCGGCGGGAAAGGCTTTTTCTATGCAAAGCGGATATTTGAAGGGAGAAAATCACGTTACTAATTTGAATTCGGATTTCTCCAGGGGTGTTTGCGGAGCTGCCACACAGCGTATCTGATGCCACACAATTCTACCGAGCCGAAGAAAGGACCACTGCGGAAAAGCTCTTCTTGTCGCAGTATCTGGCACCAGAGTATCCAGTGCCCTTTGCCGATCAACTGAAGCAGCTGATCGAACTGCATAAGGCAGCCGAACTAGCCATGAAGGATTTAATTATCCGTCTATGGCCTGTCGAGGCGATTCCTAGTAGCTACTTCGGGGTCGTGAAGCGGCTTGTAAGTGCCTGCCCTCGACTTGAAGTCATCAAGCGGTTGGTCTGTATGGAAGGTGCGCGAACGGCCTTCGCCCGCGCAAAGGTGCACTTGGCGAAGATGGATGTCTAAAAGCTGATGACCGAAGGACCGCCTGCGGGGAAGGAGCACCACAAGCCCGAGTTATATTATGACAGTGTCCTGGAAGGATCCCGCCTTGTAGCAGAGCAATGTGCCAAGGATATTATATTCCCATGAATACATTCATGTTATCTCATATAATGTTGAACAAGGTCATTTAAATGATATAATGCCTGTTATTTGTAACTTTTACCTCATGTGCGACCGTTTTATATATATTAATCCTGAGAGTTAGCCAGTCGTCGGCTTCTGCCCCCACGTAGGAAGTATGGGGGTGTTCGGGATAAATCTGAGCACTCTTTACCCCAGTTTTGGGTCCTTGAAGGAGGTGTTCAGCGCAACGAACCAGGCAATCGGACTATAAGTATTTATCACCCTCACTTAGCCATAGGAGTTTGACAAAAGAAAGGTAGGCACAGCCCCTGGTGTTCGGAAGACCGCACTAGGGGCTCTATAAGTGCCTGATCGGAAGAAAAAGCCGATCCATCACACGCTGCATTAGGTATCGCATAATGCGGAAGAAATCCTTAAAGATTTGGTAACCTCTCGAATAGCTGAGCATCTCTCGTTGTATCATGATAGTCAGTTTTCGGCTTTCTCTACTGAGGCGCTCGTCCGAAAGAACCGGGACACAATCGCAGTAGTTCTCCCTTTACTGCCCTAGCCGATATAGTGGAACGTAAGGTGGCAAGCACAGGAGCCGAGCAACCCAACTATTGACCCAAGACATGATTCGGAGCCGATGCATATAATGCTATAAGTTCGGGGTGCCGAACGACCGTGAAGGTATTCGGACTTTATTGCCGTATTAGGGTACAATGAGGCCCCTGGCATATTAAGGCATATCATAGTGTATGGATGCCATTTGACAAAGAGTATCAATAAGAAACAACAGCAAGTAAGGGTCATATAAAGCCACATGTTGTAATTGAATAATACGTCGATGCGTACGAGTACAAGTAATGTGATAAAAAGAAATATGACTTCAGAACCTGCTGAGACCAGGGGAGGGAGGCTGTGTGCGGATCCAGGTAATAATCGGATGGTCATCAAGGGGAATATCTAAGGATTACCTTACTCGTTCGAGTTGTTTCCCTCCTTGGTATGTTTGTCCTCTCAAGGGTCTGGTCGCCATGTCGCCTGTGATGGCCTACACAAAAGTGGACCTGCAAAGAAAATGCAAAAAAAATGTTTGTGTGCCACGGAGCGGTTGAGCCGCATATTGGGGCGTAACCTTGCTTTGCCTCCGCCTACCGCCGGAGTGGTTGATTGAGCTCTTGATGAGCTGGTCTATCCTGTCGCGGAGTAGTTCGGACTCCTTTGACGGTGTCCGGAAGCTTGGCTGTTGACTGAAGGTTCGATTGAAAGATGCCACTCTATGCTTCTACTGTTAAGGCGGCGGTGTACTCTTCGGCACGGAGGGAGCGTTCGGCTTTGCCATTAACTGTTATGACGCCGCGCGGACCGGGCATCTTGAGCTTAAGGTAGGCATAATGTGGCACCGCGTTGAATCAAGCAAACGCAGTTCATCCGAGCAGTGCATGATAGCTGCTGCGAAAAGGGACGATGTCAAAGATTAACTCTTCGTTGCGGTAATTATTCGGGGGTCCGAAGACTACCTCCAGAGTGATGGATCCTGTACAACGGACCTTGTATAACACCTTTAAAGGTGGTTTTAGTGGGTTTGATCCTTGAAGGATCGATACCCATCTTGCGCACTGTGTCCTAATACATCAGGTTCAGACTGCTGCCTCCGTCCATAAGGACTCGTGTGAGGTGGATGTAACACCCCGGATGTAATTTTCCATATTTGTAACTCCAACTCTTGCCATTTCCGGCTATGTGCTATGTTTTTTTCCTTCGTGGGTGGGTTTTGGTCTTTCGTTTTGCATTTTGTTCATGTCATGCATTTCATCATCGCATCATCCGCATTGCATCCGCTTGTTTTCATAAAACCTCGTAGCCGTTTGTAGTGACCGCTTCTCTCTTTGTCTTCGTTGACCTGTTGTCAGACCGCTTGTCCTTGTTGACCTTCTCTCAGACCAATTGGACCCCTCTCTTCTCTCTTTCTCTGAGACCAACAAAACCCCCTTGTCCCCGTGGCCTTTCGTCAGACCCCCTTTGTCTTTGTTTTCCCCTCTCCTCTTAATGCCCACCCTCTCTGCACAGTCACCAACCCCTTTGCGCATGTCCGAAACTGCCCCGAACCCGACCCGGCCAGTCGTCACCGTTGAATTCAGATCATCACCAAACATCCCTAAATCATCATCGGTTTCTCGTTGAACTCTCCTAAGCTATTTATTCTCGACCGTTCGATTTTAATCGGAGGTTCCAAAATAGCACTAACCAAAAATCTAGTTCTATAAGTAGAAGTCAAACCCTAGCCCTGTCCCATCGATCCATCTAATCCTCCCCCCGCCGCCACCCATGTTCCTCGGGAGCTTGTCCCGTCGCCAACCAAATCTCCCACCTCCGGATCCATCTCCATCCAATCAGTGGCTGCGCCCCCGATCCAAATCCCCTCGGCCTCCACTCGCTGCCAATGAGCACGCCTCGTCCCCGCATCCCCGAGCTCCCTCACATGGCGGCCTCGCGCCCGAGCTCTTCATCAGCCTCGCGTCACCAGAATCAGTCAAGCCGCCGGCCGCCCGAGCCCCGTGCGCCTGTGCCTCGAGGACCTCCTCGTCCCCAACCAGCATCACCTCCGGCCTCCATCCGCCTTCAACCACCTGCTTCGTGCGCCTGCGCCCGCGAGCGTCCGAGGCCGCAGCCACCTCCTCATCCAGGACCACCTCCCCGCACCGGCGAGCGCCACCGCCGGAGCTGCTCCGTTCCTTGCCCGAACCAGTAGGCCGTCCCCACTACCCGTTTCCCTTTTTTTCCTCCGTGTTTCTGCTCTCTGAAGCGGACCGTGTCGATCCTTGCAGGTCACTGCCTTCGTCCAGCTCGAGATCCGAAGGATCCCCGCCGTCTCTGCCTCGAATTGCAGCTCTGTCGCTGCCTGCGTCCTCGCCAAAACCTGCCGCTGCAGCGCCCCGCATCGACTGAACCTATCTCTGCTTCGTTCGAGCAGAGACGAACGAACCGCGTCACCCACGCCTCCGGCGGCCTCCTCCTCGTCGTCGCCTAGGTGAGCAGCAGCTCCACCTGCGGCCACCTCTAGCAGGCCCGTGTCGCGCCTCCTTCCCTTCTCTCTTTCCCTGTCTCTCTCTCTCTCCCGCTCTAAACTCTCTTTGTCCCTCCTCTTCAGGTACCTCATCCCCTCGCCAGGAACTTTGAAGCGCCGGCCGCCGCTAGGTTCGACCGGACCCGAGGTCCTCCGTCCATTCGTCGGTGTTCCCCTTCGTATCCCGTCGCTAGAGCCCCATCCTCGCTGCTCCTCGTCGTCGTCGTCCTCCTGCGCCGCCCACCAAGTCCCCTGCTTTGCCCCTGCACTGGACCTGCCGCTCTCTGTCTCTCTCGAACGAGATGGGCGGCGCTCAAACCTGCTCCCTGTCGTGCGCCAGGTGGGCCACGCACAGGCCCAGCGCCCCCTTCCAGCCTCCTGCTCCACCGACCGGGCCAAAGCCCATGGTGAGCTGCCCCCCTAGCGCCTATTCCTGTTGGGCCAGGCTGCTGATTCGGCCCGCATGCTTTTTTTCCTGGCCTGCAAATTTACTAATTATCCAGAGTATTACAATTTTGTAGAAAAACCCCTAAGCATCATGCATATAATAACTCATGAACCGTGCATCGGATTAAAATGATTTAAACATGTAAAATGCTTAGAATTTTGTGTAGATTAATAATATGCCACTTTCATCCATGTTTAAAATGTTTAAAATGCTGTTTGTTTAAATTTGCTCAAATGACATGTTAAAATGATTTATTTCATAACTAAATAATCATACCTCGGTTTTAAATAAACTTTATATGTAAATGGGGTGGAAAAATGCATAGATTAACATGGTGCACTTTGTTTTACTGTTTAACAACCTTAAAATATGGTTTAGGGCAGAACAGTACCAAATTCGAATATTGCATATGGGGATTTTCCGGAATTGTTGTTTGATAGTTCCGGCCTCATTTAAACTTGCATAATTAGTTAGTTTACTTATGCTTCACCTCTTTCAATGTTACAACCTTTAATATTGTTGGGTACATAAACGAGAGAGAACTAAATAATTGATGTGGTGTTTCGTCAATATGCAACTCGTTGCATATTGAGCTCCACTTAATTTCTAGTATTGTTTGTTGCACTTTGCCATGCCATGCCTCTTTAAACCGTACATGCAACATACTTGGTTGTGCATCATGCCATGATTATGTGATGGTTGTTTACCATGTTGTTTGCTTCTTTCCGGTTTGCTTCTCTTGTTAGCTTGGGTTTCGTTCCGGAGTTGTGAGGATTCGTTCGACTACGTCCGTTTGTGTTCTTCATGGACTCGTTCTTCTTCCTAGCGGGACTTCAGGCAAGATGACCATTACCCTCGATATCACTTCTATCTTTGCTTGCTAGTTGCTTCATTCTATCGCTATGTTGCGCTACCTATCACTTGTCTGTCAAGCCTCCCAAAAATTGTCATGTCATCCTCTAACCTTTTTCACCCTTCCTAGCAAACCGTTTTTTGGCTATGTTACCGCTTTGCTCAGCCCCTCTTATAGCATTGTTAGTTGCAGGTGAAGTTGAAGATTGCTCCATGATGGACAAGATTATGTTGGGATATCACAATATCTCTTATTTAATTAATGCATCTATACACTTCGTAAAGGGTGGAAGGCTCGGCCTTATGCCTGGTGTTTTGTTCCACTCTTGCCGCCCTAGTTTCCGTCATACCGGTGTTATGTTCCTTGATTTTGCGTTCCTTACACGGTTGGGTAATTTGTGGGACCCCCTTGATAGTTCGCTTTGAATAAAACTCCTCCAGCAAGGCCCAACCTTAGTTTTACCATTCGCCTCACCTAAGCCTTTTTCCCTTGGGTTTCCGGAGCACGAGGGTCATCTTTATTTACCCCCCCCCCCCCGCCGGGCCAGTGCTCCTTCGAGTGCTGGTCCAAACTGAGCGATGTCCGGCGCCCCCTGGGCAACCAGGGTCTATGCCAACCCGACGTCTTGCTCATCCGGTGTGCCCTGAGAACGAGATACGTGCAGCTCCTATCGGGATTTGTTGGCACATCGGGCGGCTTTGCTGGTCTTGTTTTACCATTGATGAAATGTCTTGTAAACCGGGATTCCGAGACTGATCGGGTCTTCCTGGGAGAAGAAATATCCTTCGTTGACCGTGAGAGCTTGTGATGGGCTAAGTTGGGACACCTCTGCAGGGTATAAACTTTCGAGAGCCGTGCCCGCGGTTATGTGGCAGATGGTAATTTGTTAATGTCCGGTTGTAGATAACTTGACACTTGACTTAGTTAAAATGTATCAACCGCGTGTGTAGCCCTGATGGTCTCTTTTTGGTGGAGTCCGGGAAGTGAACACGGTTTTGGATTATGTTTGACGTAAGTAGGGGTTCAGGATCACTTCTTGATCATTGCTAGCTTCACGACCGTTCCTTTGCTTCTCTTCTCGCTCTTATTTGTGTATGTTGGCCACCATATCATGCTTAGTCGCTGCTGCAACCTCACCACTTTACCCCTTCCTTACCCATTAAGCTTTGCTTGTCTTGGTACCCATGGTAATGGGATTGCTGAGTCCTCATGGCTCACAAATTACTACAACAACAGTTGTAGGTACAGGTTTTGCGATGATCATGCCGCGAGAGCGATGTTACTTGTTTTGGAGTTCTTCTTCTGCCTCTTCTTCGATCAGGGGATAGGTTCCAGGTCGGCGGCATGGGCTAGCAGGGTGGATGTCACTTGAGTTTCTGTTTGTGTCTCATCCGTAGTCGAATGGTGCTCTTATGTATGATGATGTTGTATTCATGTGGCATGGTATGCCTTATGTATGTATCCCTATCTATTATGTAATGTTGATGTAATGATATCCACCTTGCAAAAGCGTCCTCAAGATGTGCTTCTATCCTTGGTGGGACCTTCGAGTTCCTTTAGGATAGGGTCGCATCTTGGGCGTGACAAGTTGGTATCAGAGCCTCGACCGACCATAGGAGCCCCCCTTGATTGTTGGCCGTTGTTGAGTCTAGAAGAAAACTATTTTGAGTCTTAGGATTATATATATCGGAGAGTAGGATTCATTTTACTCCTCAGCCCCTTCGTCGCTCTGGTGAGGACTCTCGACGTAGATGTTTTTTCTTTCCTCTCCTCAATTTTTCACAATTTTTTTTTAGGATCACGCGGGTATCTTGGGATCCTTCCGATATTCTTGTGACGAGAACATTGTTCTTGGTGCCTCCTGACATTTAGGGGTTGTGGCAGTGTCCCGGGGAGTCAAGCCCCGAGGTGTTGTCGTCACAATTTTATCGTTGCAGTTCTGGAATACCTGAGTTTTGCCGACATCGAAAATCTGTTTTATGCAGTTGTTGGTGAGATAACCTCGATGCCACCCAGTACTGGGGAGTTCGGGAGTATTGCCATAGCTCGTATAACGGATGCTTTTCGAAGGTTGAGGTACACGATTTCCGGAGTTTTCTTGGTTATGTGTTGACGGATGGATATAGCTGGATGTAGGGATTGTTAGTTTGGCTGAGATATATTGCTTCCCCTGTATCTCCAACACCAGATTGCATAAGCAAAAAGTTTCAGGAGTTTATAGGTGGGAATTCAAGTAGCTCCTAGAATATCTTTCCGACAGATGCATGATATGAGATTGGGGTTCGACGTCTAGTGGTCCGCCTATCCACGGTCGTTTTATAGTGGTCTCGTTGTGTCTTAATGAGCCCTTGGCTATGCTGGTTCGGGGACACTTCGTATGTCATGTATACTACCTTGTACATGATGGTGTTGTATGGTCGAGCCCGTGTGGGCCCCACCACATAAACTTTGAACGAAATATCTATCATATGTTTGTTCCGGCTTATTTCTGCAAGCCAATCCTTTGTTTTGTTTTGTGTTATATGTGGTATTCGAGTTGCTTCAAAGTCAAATGTTGAATCCATACCTTTCCTAAACATTGTTCTCATATTGTTATGTGAATACTAATCCTTCGTGTTCATCGAGGTCGTCATGTTAATTCTTTTCCAACCGGCGTGCTTCTCTTCAAGTGGATCCGATCATTTCAACATTTGTGAGATCAATTCTAAGTTTTCTCACCAGTGTTTGTTTCATCCATCTCAAGTTGCCTTTGTTTTCCCGCCCTCCCACCCTTTTTCTTCAAGGACTCAGATTTCTTAATCATGTATCCTTTTATTTGTGGGAAGTCTCTTCATTCTTTTCTTTCAATGTTCTATCCGGTGATTTCCCATGAAGATGCTCAACAGTTTCAAGTTCATCATCCTTCATTGTTGTTTCTTCTCTGGTGGATCCAATTCAAGCTTTCGATATTCATCATATTTCTTTTCCTCATTTCTAATGCTTTCTCATGCCGATGCACCTCTTAATCATTCACTTCTTCCTATCCATTTGTTCTGGAGTGCTGAAGATATCTCACAAGACTTGTGTTTCCATTCTCAATCCGTTCAAGATATTTCGAGGTTGTTATCTCATTCAAGCCATTTAATTCTACCAGTGCAATCTCTATATCAAGAAATCCTTTCCAATGGTGTTTTTCTCTTTAGTGGGCCTTAACCCACATGTCTTTTCCCAGGATCTTACCTGACTCTTCAAATTTATCCGGAGCGATTTCCAAAGTCTTTCGAAGTTTGACGTAAGAATGAATTCTCATCAGTCATATTCCTTCTCCAAGATCGCTTTCAAATTCTTTTGATCGTTGGTTCAACCTTTCTATCTTTCATCCCGGAGTATCTCAACAATTCATGGTGGTGTTTCTCGTCGTCATTCTCGGATTTTGAAGACTGAATTAGAGTTTCTCTTCAATTCTTACCCATTCTTCCAAAGATGCGTAGTTCAAGCTTGATGCCATCCTCTCATAATTGTTTTCGATTGTGAGAATTCTTTTCACCCATCCGGAGCATTTCATGAGTTGTTTCCATTTCTTTCCTCCAACGGCCATCATGTCATAATTCTTCATTCTCAGCGTGTAGCTATCGTTCTCCAAATCTTAACGGTGCATCGTTCAAATAACCTCTAATCAGTTCATGGCCTCTTCGTTCTCATGTATCTAAATCCCCTCAAGTATCTTCATTCGTTTTCCCATTCTTCCCGATGATTTGTGCCTTTGCTACTTTCATTTTCAATTCTTACGGTGGTTCGTTCAAGATTTCACTTCCTTCATTATCATATCAAATATTCGTTGTTTCCAATCCCACCGGTGGTTCCATCAATACCTTCCTCAAGTTTGCGCTATATCTCTATCTATAATCATTTTTCAATGAGAATAAGTAGTATGCCATATCTGTTGCTTGTCATCAATTTAAATTGATGAAGGATAGGCATGACATAATTCTTATTTTTGTTTCATCCAAGTGATCTAGTTTCTTCTTTTCGGAGTTGTTCATCATGTCACATTTCTCGGTTCAAGATGTTTCATCTTTTCTTTTTTCGAAGTTCCAAGTTTTCCGCATTATCTCATCGCGAAGCTCCTTCTAAATCATCGCCAAGGCTTCACCTTGTGTTTTCAAGTTCTCTTTCTTTTTATCATCCTTTTATTACCGGAGTTCTTCATGGAGGCTCTACATGGTGGTTCATCAAGGATTCTTTTCATTCTTCAATTGCTCTTCAAGATTTCTTTCGAAGTTATGATCCGCCAAGCTATACTCAAAATTAAGCATGGTGCTCAACACATGTTTTGTTTTGAGGCGTTCAAGTATTCTTCTTCTTGCATTTCGAAGTGCAATTCTTTCTACCTTAGCTTTTGAGGTGGTGTTATATCATTCTTGGCAATTTCCATTCAGGTTTCGCGATTCATATGTTGTGAAGAATGAGGTATTTTAAATCCATCAATCTCTTCTTTGGAGTTATCTTGGTATAGATTTCACCTAAAGCCTTCCCTAAGGAATGTTGCTATTTGTGGTGCTTATCAATGATCCAAGTTTTCTCCTATTCTCTCACTGAAAGTAGTTTTCATCTCTTCGTTGATCTCAAGCAAACAATTGTTTCAGTTAGTGGCTGGTTGTCACCGCATAAGTGTTGAGATGTTTCCATAAGTCCACAACAAGCTTATTCATTTCATTGTTGGTTTTCCAATGACTCCATTATAACCTTCTCAGAAGGGTGCTTTCCAAGCTCATTCGTGGCAGAAGTTGGCATTTTCTCCTACATTCTGTTATTCCAATGATCTATCTTCTATTCTTTCTTCCGGAGGCATTGTGATGTTGCTCTCTTCACTCATCATCTTGTTTTGTCAATATCATGTTCTTTTCCATGCTTATCGATTTAACTGGAGTGTTGTGTCTATCATTCCTCTTTTAACCGGAGTTTCATCCAAGTGCTTCCATTTTGCCAAGCTCATATTCTATTCCTTCCATTTCCAACCGGAGTGTTGTTGTAATTGTTCTTATCGTTCCTTATACATTTCGTTTCAATCGGAGTGCTTGCATGTACTTCTTGTCCACTATAACCCTTTTTCTTATGTCTTTGAACCTACAAGGTTCTTGTAATATTCCTTGTTTCTCTTTGCTAACAGAGTGTTTGCAATCTTGTTCATCTCCATTGTACTCTTTCTTTCAATTTATTCAACCTCTCAAGGTTCTTTGGTTTCACTCTTTTGTCTAAGAAGCAACTTAGTTCTACCTCCTCTCTTCCTCTTCTGTTTCTCTCCGGTGCCATCCTAGATCTCGGGACGAGATCCTCTTGTAGTGGTGGAGTGTTGTAACACCCCGGATGTAATTTTCCATATTTGTAACTCCAACTCTTGCCATTTCCGGCTATGTGCTGTGTTTTCTTCCTTTGTGGGTGGGTTTTTGTCTTTCGTTTTGCATTTTGTTCATGTCATGCATTTCATCATCGCATCATCCGCATTGCATCCGCTTGTTTTCATAAAACCTCGTAGCCGTTTGTAGTGACCGCTTCTCTCTTTGTCTTCGTTGACCTGTTGTCAGACCGCTTGTCCTTGTTGACCTTCTCTCAGACCAATTGGACCCTCTCTTCTCTCTTTCTCTGAGACCAACAAAACCCCCTTGTCCCCGTGGCCTTTCGTCAGACCCCCTTTGTCTTTGTTTTCCCCTCTCGTCTTAATGCCCACCCTCTCTGCATAGCCACCAACCCCTTTGCGCGTGTCCGAAACTGCCACGAACCCAACCCGGCCAGTCGTCACCGTTGGATTCAGATCATCACCAAACATCCCTAAATCATCATCGGTTTCTCGTTGAACTCTCCTAAGCTATTTATTCTCGACCGTTCGATTTTAATAGGAGGTTCCAAAATAGCACTAACCAAAACTCCAGTGCTATAAGTAGCAGTCTAACCCTAGCCTTGTCCCATCGATCCATCTAATCCTCCCCCCGCCGCCACCCATGTTCCTCGGGAGCTTGTCCCATCGCCAACCAAATCTCCCACCTCGGGATCAATCTCCATCCAATCAGTGGTTGCGCCCCCGATCCAAATCCCCTCGGCCTCCACTCGCTGCCAACGAGCACGCCTCGTCCCCGCATCCCCAAGCTCCCTCACATGGCGGCCTCGCGCCCGAGCTCTTCATCAGCCTCGCGTTACCAGAGTCAGTCAAGTCGTCGACCGCCCGAGCCCCGTGCGCCTGTGCCTCGAGGACCTCCTCGTCCCCAACCAGCGTCGCCTCCGGCCTCCGTCCGCCTTCAACCGCTTGCTTCGTGCGCCTGCGCCCGCGAGCGTCCGAGGCCGCAGCCACCTCCTCGTCCAGGACCACCTCCCCGCGCCGGCGAGCGCCACCGCCGGAGCTGCTCCGTTCCTCGCCCGAACCAGCAGGCCGTCCCCACTACCTGTTTCCCTTTTCTCCTCCGTGTTTCTGCTCTCTGAAGCGGACCGTGTCGATCCTTGCAGGTCGCTGCCTTCGTCCAGCTCGAGATCCGAAGGATCCCTGCCGTCTCTGCCTCGAATTGCAGCTCCGCCGCCGCATGCGTCCTCGCCAAAACCTGTCGCTGCAGCACCCCCGCATCGACTGAACCTGTCTCTGCTTCGTTCGAGCAGAGACGAACGAACCGTGTCACCCACGCCTCCGACGGCCTCCTCCTCGTCATCGCCTAGGTGAGCAGCAGCTCCACCTGTGGCCACCTCTAGCAGGCCCGTGCCGCGCCTCCTTCCCTTCTCTCTTTCCCTGTCTCTCTCTCTCCCGCTCTGAACTCTCTCTGTCCCTCTTCTTCAAGTACCTCATCCCCTCGCCAGGAGCTCTGAAGCGTCGGCCGCCGCTAGGTCCGACCGGGCCCGAGGTCCTCCGTCCATTCGCCGGCGTTCCCCTTCGGATCCCGTTGCCAGAGCCGCATCCCCGCTGCTCCTTGTCGTCATCTTCTTCCTGCGCCGCCCACCAAGTCCCCTGCTTCGCCCTTGCACTGAACCTGCCGCTCTCTATCTCTGTCGAACGAGATGGGCAGCGCTCAAACCTGCTCCATGTCGTGCGCCAGGTGGGCCACGCACAGGCCCAGCGCCCCCTTCCAGCGCTCAAACCTGCCCCCCAGCGCCTGTTCCTGTTGGGCCAGGCTGCAGATTCGGCCCGCATGCGGTTTTTTTCCTGGCCTGCGAATTTACTAATTATCCAGAGTATTACAATTTTACAGAAAAACCCCTAAGAATCATGCATATATTTACTCATGAACCGTGCATCGGACTAAAATGATTTAAACATGTAAAATGCTTAGAATTTTGTGTAGATTAATAATATGCCACTTTCATCCATGTTTAAAATGTTTAAAATGTTGTTTGTTTAAATTTGCTCAAATGCCATGTTAAAATGATTTATTTCATAACTAGATAATCGTACCTCGGTTTTAAATAAACTTTATATGTAAATGGGGTGGGAAAATGCATAGATTAACATGGTGCACTTTGTTTTACTGTTTAACAACCTTAAAATATGGTTTAGGGCAGAACAGTACCAAATTCGAATATTGCATATGGGGATTTTCCGGAATTGTTGTTTGATAGATCCGGCCTCATTTAAATTTGCATAATTAGTTAGTTTACTTATGCTTCACCTCTTGCCACGTTACAACCTTTAATATTGTTGGGTACATAAACGAGAGAGAACTAAATAATTGATGTGGTGTTTCGTCAATATGCAACTCGTTGCATATTGAGCTCCACTTAATTTGTAGTATTGTTTGTTGCACTTTGCCATGCCATGCCTCTTTAAACCGTACATGCAACATACTTGGTTGTGCATCATGCCATGATTATGTGATGGTTGTTTACCATGTTGTTTGCTTCTTTCCGGTTTGCTTCTCTTGTTAGCTTGGGTTTCGTTCCGGAGTTGTGAGGATTCGTTCGACTACGTCCGTTTGTGTTCTTCATGGACTTGTTCTTCTTCCTAGCGGGATTTCAGGCAAGATGACCATTACCCTCGATATCACTTCTATCTTTGCTTGCTAGTTGCTTCGTTCTATCGCTATGTTGCGCTACCTATCACTTGTCTGTCAAGCCTCCCAAAAATTGCCATGTCATCCTCTAACCTTTTTCACCCTTCCTAGCAAACCGTTGTTTGGCTATGTTACCGCTTTGCTCAGCCCCTCTTATAGCGTTTTTAGTTGCTGGTGAAGTTGAAGATTGCTCCATGATGGACAAGATTATGTTGGGATATCACAATATCTCTTATTTAATTAATGCATCTATATACTTGGTAAAGGGTAAAAGGCTCGGCCTTATGCCTGGTGTTTTGTTCCACTCTTGCCGCCCTAGTTTCCGTTATACTGGTGTTATGTTCCTTGATTTTGCGTTCCTTACACGTTTGGGTGATTTATGGGACCCCCTTGATAGTTCGCTTTGAATAAAACTCCTCCAGCAAGGCCCAACCTTGGTTTTACCATTCGCCTCACCTAAGCCTTTTTCCCTTGGGTTTCCGACGCCCGAGGGTCATCTTTATTTACCCCCCCCCCCAAGCCAGTGCTCCTTCGAGTGCTGCTCCAAACCGAGCGATGTCCGACGCCCCTAGGCAACCAGGGTCTATGCCAACCCGACGTCTTGCTCATCCGGTGTGCCCTGAGAACGAGATATGTGCAGCTCCTATCGGGATTTGTTGGCACATCGGGCGGCTTTGCTGGTCTTGTTTTACCAATGTCGAAATGTCTTGTAAACCGGGATTCCGAGACTAATCGGGTCTTCCTGGGAGAAGGAATATCCTTCGTTGACCGTGAGAGCTTGTGATGGGCTAAGTTGGGACACCCCTGCAGGGTATAAACTTTCGAGAGCCGTGCCCGCGGTTATGTGGCAGATGGGAATTTGTTAATGTCTGGTTGTAGATAACTCGACACTTGACTTAATTAAAACGCATCAACCGCGTGTGTAGCCGTGATGGTCTCTTTTCGGCGGAGTCCGGGAAGTGAACACGGTTTTGGATTATGTTTGACGTAAGTAGGGGTTCAGGATCACTTCTTGATCATTGCTAGCTTCACGACCGTTCCTTTGCTTCTCTTCTCGCTCTTATTTGCGTATGTTAGCCACCATATCATGCTTAGTCGCTGCTGCAACCTCACCACTTTACCCCTTCCTTACCCATTAAGCTTTGCTAGTCTTGATACCCATGGTAATGGGATTGTTGAGTCCTCGTGGCTCACAGATTACTACAACAACAGTTGCAGGTACAGGTTTTGCGATGATCATGCCGCGAGAGCGATGTTACTTGTTTTGGAGTTCTTCTTCCGCTTCTTCTTCGATCAGGGGATAGGTTCCAGGTCGGCAGCCTGGGCTAGCAGGGTGGATGTCGCTTGAGTTTCTGTTTGTGTTTCATCCGTAGTCGGATGGTGCTCTTATGTATGATGATGTTGTATTCGTGTGGCATTGTATGCCTTATGTATGTATCCCTATCTATTATGTAATGTTGATGTAATGATATCCACCTTGCAAAAGCGTCTTCAAGATTCGCTTCTATCCTTGGTGGGACCTTCGAGTTCCTTTAGGATGGGGTCGCATCTTGGGCGTGACAGTGGAATCCGTCAATTATTGGGTCGAGGACTAGTGAAGCGGAGCCACCCTGATGGGTATTAGCCGGACGATCCTTGCGGTCAAAGGTGATCGGTTCGGACGACCATGTGTTGAATTTTGGGGCGACTGGCTCCATCGCGTAGACGTCCCTTAGTGTGCGCCTCCGCTCCTGCTTGGGAATATGGGTAGCGTTTATCATATTCACCGTTTTAACTTGCGGGGGAAACTTCTTTTGCCCTCCTGTGTTCGGTGGCCGGGGCTCCTCGTCGTCGTCATTGCTTTGCGGCCCCTTCTCCTTGTTTTCGGCACCTGACTTGCCGGCTTGTTTGAAGACCCAGCATTCTCTGTTGGTATGATTGGCTGGTGTTCCTGGGGTGCCATGAATTTGGCATGTACAGTCGAGTATACGGTCCAACTGGACGTGCCCGGACTATTTCTTTTGAATTGTTTCTTCCTTTGACCGGTATTAGAGCCGCTGGATCCAGTGTTGACGGTCGTGTCTTTGGTGTTATCATCATTATTTCAACGCTTATGGTTGCCGCGTCAGGACTTGCCGTTGTTATCTCTTGGTTCAGAAGTGCCATGATTTCTTGATTTGGTGTTGCTGCGAGCCAACCAGTTGTCCTCGCCCGCATAAAAGCGGGTCATGAGTGTCGTAAGGGCTGTCATGGATTTCGGCTTCTCTTGGTCAAGGTGTCGAGCAAGCCATTTGTCACGGATGTTATGCTTAAAGGCCGCTAGGGCTTCGGCATCCGGACAGTCGACGATTTGGTTCTTTTTAGTTAAGAACCGAGTCCAGAATTTCCTGGCTGACTCTCCGGGTTGTTGGGTTATGTGACTTAAGTCATCAGCATCCAGTGGTCGCACATAAGTGCCCTGGAAGTTGTCAAGGAATCTGTCTTCCAGGTTCTCCCAACTGCCAATGGAGTTTGTCGGCAGGCTATTCAGCCAATGCCGAGCAAGTCCCTTGAGTTTTAGTGGGAGGTACTTGATGGCATGCAGATCGTCGCCACGGGCCATGTGAATGTGGAGAAGGAAATCTTCGATACATACCGCGGGGTCTGTTGTCCCATCATATGGTTCGATGTTCACGGGCTTAAACCCTTCTGGGAATGCATGCTCCATTACTTCGTCAGTGAAGCATAGGGGGTGTGCGGCGCCTCTATGCCGGGCTACATCGCCACGCGGTTCCAATGAGTCTAGTTTGCTGTATTCCGCCCGGGCGGATTTGTATTTAGTATATCCGGCGTGGCGGTCGTCATCACGCGTTGGGGCGTGCCCCCGTGATCCGTAGATCGATCTTGACTGTCCTTCTTTGTTTTCCAATTCGTCTCGCAGGTCCTGCGTGTAGCCCCAGGCCTTTGTGTTTTTATTTTTTTGGCGACGGGGTGTAGGCTGGTGTTCGGGCTGGTACACCGCTTTGTCTCGGCCACGGGGTGGCCGGTCGGCCGCATCCTGCGCTGGTAGTATAGGCTCTAGTGCCTCGTCCTCGAATTGAGGTGACAACCTGTGCCTCGGGTAACTTTTGGTTGGGCGCTCGAGTCCGTATTCCTCAGCCGCCAAGACCTCAGTCCATCTATTAGTGAGCAAATCTTGATCAGCTTGAAGCTGCTGTTGTTTTTTCTTCAGGCTCTTTGCAGTGGCTATAAGACGGCGCTTGAAACGCTCCTGCTCGACGGGATCCTCAGGCACGATAAATTCTTCATCGTCGAGGCTCACATCGTCTTCGGAGAGGGGCATGTAACTGTCATCCTCCGAGTCTCCATCCATTGCTTGTTCATCAGGGCTAGCTTGCCCACCCTCCCATCTGGCTTGCTCGAAGCTTGGCTGGGCGGGATTGTTTTCGTCTTCGGCATCATCCGGAGTGCTATTATCTCTTGTGCCAGTATCACTATTTTTGCTATGGTGGGGTTTAGAGCGGCGCCGCTGACGTCGGCGCTTAGATTGCTTCTCAAGAGGGTCACCCTCCGTTGCATCCTTTTGATCCTCGCCATTATTTTCTTTGGGTGTGTCCACCATATATATATATCATATGATGAGGTGGTTGTCCAGCGCCCTGTGGGCGGTGGTTCCTGTTCTTCTCCAGCATCGTCGTCCATACCGTCGATGTCTTCAGAGTCGAAATCAAGCATCTCAGTTAAGTCGTCGACAATAGCTATTAAGTGGGTGGTGGGTGGGTAACGAATTCCTTCGTCGTCTGCTTCCCACTCAAGCCGGACATAGTTCGGACAAGAGTCTCCTGACAAGGAGAGAGATTTTAATGAGTTAAGCACGTCGCCCAAGGGTGAGTGCTGGAAAATACCCGCGGAGCTAAACTCCATGGTCGGTGCCCAGTTAGATCCAATGGGCATGGACGCACGCGGTTCAGAGCCCATGGTCATAGACAAGTCCGAAGGTCAGATGACACAGACCTCATTGGAGGTGGAATGTGTGTTCGGCTCCATCGCCGTTAAGTGTTCGGCTTCCGTGGCGGGGTTCATCCTCCCGTCCTTGGATGGCACGATCTGCACTGGATTAAAGCCAGAGCAGCTGCAGGTGTGATCTCTTGAACACCGTCCGACGACAGATCTAGGTCATGCTCGTCGCGACTGTAGGGTGCACCTGTCATAGGTTCAAATCCGTCGAAGATCAAGTCTCCGCGGATGTCGGCGGTGTAATTCAGGCTTCCAAACCTGACCTGACGGCCAGGGGCGTAGCTATCGATCTGCTCCAGGTGGCCAAGTGAATTGGCCCGCAGTGCGAAGCCGCCGAATACGAAGATCTGTCCAGGGAGGAAAACCTCACCCTGGACCGCATCGTTGTGGATGATTGAAGGAGACATCAAGCCTTATGGTGACGACACAGTGGAACTCTCAATGAAAGCACCAATGTTGGTGCCAAAACTGGCGGATCTCGGGTAGGGGGTCTCGAATTGTGCGTCTAAGGCTAATGGTAATAGGAGGCGGGGGACACGATGTTTAGCCAGGTTCGGGCCCTCTCTATGGAGGTAATACCCTACTTCCTGCTTGATTGATCTTGATGATATGAGTATTACAAGAGTTGATCTACCACGAGATCGTAGAGGCTAAACCCTAGAAGCTAGCCTATGATTATGATTGTTGTTGTCCTACATACTAAACCCTTCGGTTTATATAGATACCGGAGGGGGCTAGGGTTACACAGAGTCGGTTACAGAGAAGGAAATCTACATACCCGAATTTCCAAGCTTGCCTTCCACGCAAAGGAGAGTCTCACCCAGACATGGGACGAAGTCTTCAATCTTGTATCTTCATAGTCCAACAGTCCGGCATAAGCATATAGTCCGGCTGTCTGAGGACCCCCTAATCCTGGACTCCCTCAGTAGGCGTGCCCCCCACCCTCGTGGGCCCCTCGTAGCTGCACTGACGTACTTCTTCCGCCTATATATACTCTTATACCCTAGAAACATCACGGAGAGCCACGAAACCACTTTTCCACTGCCACAACCTTCTGTACCCGTGAGATCCCATCTTGGGGCCTTTTTTGGCGATCTGCCGGAGGGGGAATCGATCACGAAGGGCTTCTACATCAACACCATTGCCTCTCTGATGAAGCGTGAGTAGTTTACCACAGACCTTTGGGTCCATAGTTATTAGCTAGATGGCTTCTTCTCTCTCTTTGATTCTCAATACAAAGTTCTCCTCGATGTTCTTGGAGATCTATTCGATGTAATACTCTTTTGCGGTGTGTTTGCCGAGATCCGATGAATAGTGGATTTATGAACAAGATTATATGTGAATATTATTTGGTTCTTCTCTAAATTCTTATATGCATGATTTTATATCTTTGCAAGTCTCTTCAAATTATCGGTTTAGTTTGGCCTACTAGATTGATCTTCTTGCAATGGGAGAAGTGCTTAGCTTTTGGGTTCAATCTTGTGTGTCCTTTCCCAGTGACAGTAGGAGCAGCAAGGCGCGTATTGTATTGTTTCCATCGAGGATAAAAAGATGGGGTTTATATCATATTGCTTGAGTTTATCCCTCTACATCATGTCATCTTGCTTAATGTGTTACTCCATTCTTATGAACTTAATATTCGAGATACATGCTGGATAGCGGTCGATGTGTGGAGTAATAGTAGTAGATGCAGAATCGTTTCGGTCTATTTGACACGGACGTGATTCCTATGTTCATGATCATTGCCTTAGATATCTTCATAATTATGCGTTTTTCTATCAATTGCTCGGCAGTAATTTGTGCACCCACTGTAATACATGCTATCTTGAGAGAAGCCACTAGTGAAACCTATGGCCTCCGGGTCTCTTTTCTATTATATTACATCTCTTTTCCATTATATCGCATCTCATTTACTATTTTGCAATCTTTACTTTCCAATCTATACAACAAAAATACCAAAAATATTTACTTTACTATCTTTATTAGATCTCACTTTTGCGAGTGACCGTGAAGGGATTGACAACCCCTTTATCGCGTTGGTTGCAAGGTTCTTGATTGTTTGTGCAGGTACTAGGTGACTTGTGTGTCGTCTCCTACTGGATTGATACCTTGGTTCTCAAAACTGACGAAAATACTTACGCTACTTTGCTGCATCACCCTTTCCTCTTCAAGGAAAAACCAACGCATGCTCAAGAGGTAGCATTTTGCTCAACCTTCTTAAGGCAAACTTGTTTACTTATGTATGTGCTAAGATATTGTCGCTTCCGCTGACTCTTGTGTATTCGAGCCCTCGAGGCCCCTGGCTTTTATTATTTTATTTGTGTTTAGAGTTGTGTTGTGATATCTTCCCGTGAGTCTCTGATCTTGATCGTGCGCATTTGCGTGTATGATTAGTGCATGATTAAGTCGGGGGCGTCACAACTATAGAGTTAAGCAATTATTCAGTTGGCCTACTTTGAAAGTTGACGTGGAAAACTTTGTCAAGCAATGTGCCATCTGTCAACAAGCTACACATGAATTGTGCAAGTCTCCTGGGCTCTTACAACCTTTGCCTATACCTGAAGGACCCTGGCAATGTATCAGCATGGATTTCGTGGATGATGGATATTATGCTATTTTGGTTGTGGTGGATAGGTTCACAAAAGTGGCTCATTTTATTCAACTCAAACATCCTTTTATGGCTGCAACTGTGGCCAAAGCTTTTCTTCACAATATTGTCAGGCTACATGGTTTGCCTCTATTCATTGTTTCTGATAAGGTGTTCACTAGCGCTTTTTGGAAGGAGCTCTTTAGAGTCTACAGCACGGAAACAAATGAGCACGGCGTATCATCCTCAAACGGATGGGAAAACGGAGAGAGTCAACCAGTGCATGGAGATGTAACTGCGATGTGTTGTGCACGATGCTCCAGTTAAGTGGGCCTCTTGGTTACCTCAAGCTGAATTTTGGTAATGATTCATCTTTGCATTCTTCCCTTGGATGCAGTCCTTTCAAAGCTCTATGTGGTCATGATCCGAAGATTGATCAGCTACCCGCACCAAGCGCTTCTCTCAATCCTGATGTTCAGACTTGGCTTGCAACTCAAACTGAACACACTGCCATGTTAAAAGAACATTTGGCCAAAGCTCAATTTAAATACAAACAGTATGCAGACAAGAAGAGATCTCCCAGAGAATTTCTTGAAGGGGAGATGGTCTATCTTCGGCTACAACACTATGCTCAATCCTTGGTGGTAAATCAACCTTGCCCAAAGTTGGCCTGGAAGTATTTTGGTCCTTATAAGATCATCAGTAAAATTGGCAATGCAGCTTACAGATTGGAGTTGCCCAAGGACAATCAAGTTCATCCAGTTTTCCATGTCTCCCAGCTCAAGGCTCATATTCCTGATCACACGCCAGTCTTTCATGCTTTATATGTTCCTTTGGATCTGTCCCTGCCAAGTGTGGTGCCTGAAGAAATACTCGACAGACGTCTGGTCAAGAAAGGCAATGCAGCATATTTGCAAGTACTGGTCAAATGATCGACTGATCCAGCATCATCTGCAACATGGGAAGATTATCAGGTGCTCAAGGAGCGTTTTCCCTCTACACCTGCCTGGGACCAGCTGGTTCTGAAGGAGAGGGCAGTGTAACAACAGGCCTCAATCAGGCTGGAATACGCCAGCGAAAGGAGAAGGCGGCAAGAAGGCTTGCGCAGGAGGTTTAAATGGCTAGTGGGTCGAGTCGTGTCTGTAGTGGGCCTGAGGCCAGTGTCTGTATTGGGCCGGAGGCCAGTGTGTGGGTTATGAGCCCAGTGATTCCGTGTGTGCCGTTATAAGCACAGGTTGCGTGTAACTGAGGTAGCTATGATGCTCTGTCTTTCTTCTTCCTCTTGCCGTCTCTGATCTTCTCTCCCTAACCTTACCTCTCTCCCAAGTATCTAGGGTTAGCACATAAATCCGGTGGCTGAGCCTCGCCGACGGCAAGGGTGTGACAGGAATCCAGTGTGGTTTGGGCTAACAACATTTGTCGTGGATGATTTGAAATCCAGCTTGGTTTCAGCCCGAGGCAAGACAGGATGCATAAACAAGGACTACCGAGATAAGGTGAAATCTCAACTCATTTGCATCGCCGATCACACCAGAAGGAACACATCGACGAAACCACATGACATTAATGACAGCAGCCCAAAATAAGTGACTCAACTTTACACTAACTTTATACATACTCCCTCCGTTCCAAAATAGATGACTCAACTTTGTACTAACTTTAGTACAAAGTTGGGTCATCTATTTTGGAACGGAGGGAGTATAAATTTAGCAAATAAAGCTACCTATGCTAGTAGAAGTAGAACCCTATCCAACAGAACTCTGCCCAGCCTTCACATATTCCAACAACCGAAACCATTGCAAACAGAAAAGTTGCACTTCTTGTGAAATCCTGGGCGCCGAAATATGCAGGCACATTTGAGTTCAGAGGCAGGAAAAAGGATCATCAGAAGACAAATCTGAGCCCTCTTTGAGGCTCCAAGAACTACCTCCAATAGGATAGCTACTGATCTCGAATCGCATTTTGCAGTCTGTATTAGCCCAATTAGCAGAACTAAGACCACTCAGTTTGGCAGTCACCACTTGCTTCTCAGCATAAGTTACGTCTTGTTTCATTTTGATGAACAACCTCTCCAGCTTTGGTGCATTCTCCACGATGAACAAGAGAAAATCAAACTCGTTATTATCCCTTGTAGTTCACAGAAAGACAAGAGTCTCAAGGTGCGACTGGACACACTCAATAGGACCTGTCTCCTGCCAGAACTTGAGACTACGGCTGCTGGTGGTTTCAAGAGAAGACTGCAATTTCGGTAAGCAAACAGTTTAGCTGCACACGGTGCTGAATTGCTGATTATGCAGCAGCGATCTGATTCAATGTACTGATGATGCTCCAAATGCGAAATGAAGCAAGAAAGAGGGTGGGGTACCTCGACAATCAGCATCCCCAAGTTAGGAAAGCATCTGAGGAAGCTGGGAAGCATCTTGACTTGACTGCACTCTCTAAAATGCAGTTGCAAAGCCAACATCTGGACGCTTGACACATTGGTACATGCGCTGGCTTTTGTTCCAGCCTTCAATGCATCAAAAGAGCAAAAATCAATCAAACACGATTGACATTCAATTTTCTAACATTTGGTGAAGGTTATTTGCTTACATGTGGTAATTATGCGGTGATCGACCAGGCATTTGCCTTCTACTCAATTCGTCTATTTAGAGTAACAGATTGATGTATAGTGTTTAAGGTGCACCGAACTTATTTTAGACCATCAATTTTGGATGACGCTACTGGTTACCATGTAAAGGTGTTCATCACTTAGCATTCAGGTGTAAAACCTCATGCTGGGACTCAATAAAGCTGCATGTAGTATTAATTTCTGAAAGATACATTAATAGCATTGCCATATCAAATACAAATACAGAAAATGATTCATCGGGTTTTGGATTCCAAATATCAGAAAGCAAAATATTAAAATATAGTTCAACAAAACGAATATCTGGAGTTCAAATATCCCTAAATAGTTCAAAAATATTTAAAGAAAAATGATTTAAAGCAATAGAAAAAAATCGTTACGATAGTGTGGTCGCAGCATGCTTTTCCGACACCCAATATATTCAAAGTTACTGCTAACAAAAAACTATCAATGTGATAAAGCACAAACAGATTGCTGTTTTCTGGACTTTCAATGCTTCATGAGAATAGGTAAACAGGTACTCCCTCCATCACATAATATAAGATGTTATTACAACCAATATATGAGTACATTGGTTGTAACAACATCTTATATTATAGGACAGAGGTAGTATAAAAGTCTAGATCTATCAGGAACTAGGCAGCCTTCCATTGATGGAAGAAATAAGCATCTGAATGGTAAAGGGATATATGTCATGTACACTTTAGCAAGTTTTTTTAAAATCTTGTAAAAGATAAGAGAAATCACCCAGCCATTAAGGAAATCATTAGTGAATCCTTAACACATAGAAAAAGATAAGAAATCCTTCTAAAAAAGACATTAGTTTGATCTAGGAGTACGAAAAGCAGGGTCACCTCATGAAAGAAATGGATAATTGGAGATCAATAAATCACGCAAATTTTTAACCAGAAGGAAGGGGTGCAAAAGGATCAAGACTTGAGCAAAATCATTATAATCAATCATGTAGTTGTAAACGAAGATCAGGAAGCTACAACTTGTAACTGCAAATCAGCAAGAAACAGATGGGAAATTGGAAATGATATAACTCATACAGTATACTGTCCGAAGTTTCAGCCATCAACCCGTATCACTGCAAGGCAAAAGTATGATTACAGATGCTCTAAATCCTAAACAAGCAGTCATACATACTCACCTTGTACTCCATCCAGTAATTGATTGCCTGAGTAATTACCCAGTATTTTTTCGTGAATACGCTTGAGGCGTATCATTCCATTGATAGGTAGGGGTGGAAAAATACAGGGGGGTAACCTCAAGTGACGTACACAGAGAGGCGCCATTGAGGTTACAAGGTGAGCATGAGTGAATGGGGTTGTTCAGCCCCAGGTCAGGGAGTTCAGGTTACAGGTAAAATCCTATCTAGTCCTTTGGCACCCGCCGTGCCCATCGCCGAGCTTCGTCCCTGATATTGCTGGACAGCTGGGTGGTAGAGGGATGCGCGCCCTCGAATATGATGGCATTGCGGTGCTTCCATAGGGCCCAGACGGTGGTGATAACAAGCGATGCCAATCCTTTGTGAAGGCAAGGAGGTGCAGCCATGGTGACACCCGACCATCAAACGAAGAAGGCGACCGTGCCATTGGCACGCTGAACTGGTAGGCGGCTCCAAGACAAGATTTCATGCCAGGCTATCCAAGAGAAAACGGCTTGCCAAACAATCAGCAGTCCAGCAGTGGTGTGTGTTGGAGAGTGGAGACCGCAGCTTGCCAAACGATGAGCACTCCAGCAGTGGTTCTGAGATGCCAAACAAAGGAAGAATTTGACATTGCGAGGGGCCCAGCTACGCCAGAGCGGCACCGTCGTGGAACCAAGGAGGAGGGCGTTGTAGCAGGAACTCGCGGGGTAGGTGCACTTGGCTGACCAACACCAGGTCAGGACGTCCAGGGCCAGGGAAAGGGAAACATGCTGGATGCGTCACCATAAGTCGACATACTCGCAGACAAGGGGTCCAAAGGTCTCCGTTGATGTCAGCAATCCAGGTTAGCTGATCGAGGCCCTGGCTGACATGGCGCGTATGCCAGCCGCGGCGCGGGGCAAGGGCAGTTAGCATAGCTAGGTGCGATTTCAGCAATGGATTGGCCGTCGAGCCAGTGGCCAATCCAGAATCGGCAAGTCTGGCTGTTCCCCAGGGTCCAATTGGTGGATGCCCAGAACAGCTGCTGCACCTCGGGCTCACAGGGCAGCTGCAGGTGCCGCCATGGACGAAGGGGTCAGTGGCTCAGAGCCACCGGGTACGAAGAGCAATGCCCGAGCACTACAGATCACGAACGCCGAGGCCCCCAAACTCCAGCGGCCGGCATATCTTGGCCCAGCTGACCAGGCAGCAGCCGACTCTCACTTCCTTGCAGCCCTGCCAGAGGAAGTCACGGATGACCCTGGTGATTTTCTTCAGGATGGGAGGGGGGATTGCCATCGGCAGCAAGATGTGGGTGGGCATGGCGGTGAGCACGTGACGCACTAGGGCGAGCTGCTCCCCCCGAGAGAGGAGCGATGCCTTCCAGGTAACAAGTTTCTGGAAGAGCTTGTTGACCAGGGGCATGAGGTCAGTGGAAGAAGCTTTGCGCAGACAAGGGGAGCCCAAGGTATTTGATGGGGAAGGACGAAATGGGGCAGGATAGCGGTGCACCAATCGCCTCGGTCACTGGCTCCGGGCAAAGAATGGGCGTAGCAGAACACTTGGCCGCTTTTTCGGAGAAAGAGGTGTTTGAAGCAATTTCCCAAATGAAAAATAATAAAGCTCCAGGACCGGATGGTTTTCCGGCGGAGTTTTAGAAAAAGTGTTGGCACATCATTAAGGGGGACTTGCTTCCGATGTTCCAGGATCTTTTCTTGGGTCAGTTGCAGTTGTTTCACTTGAATTTCGGTACTATCACTCTGCTTCCTAAGAAAACAGAGGCTGTGAGGATTGAGCAATTTAGGCCGATCTGTCTTCTTAATGTTACCTTTATAATCTTCACCAAAGTTGGGACTAAGGCTTACACAGATTGCGCATTCCGTGGTGCAGCCGTCCCAATCTGCTTTCATGCCGGACAGAAACATCCTAGAAGGAGTTGTGGTTCAGCATGAAACGCTCCATGAAATCCACACGAAAAAACTAGATGGGGTGGTTTTCAAAGTGGATTTTGAGAAAGCGTACGACAAGGTAAAATGGCCATTTCTTTAGCAGGCTTTGCGTATGAAAGGATTCGATCAAGCCTGGAGAGACCAGGTAGATTCGTTCACGCAAAAAGGGAGTGTTGGAATCAGGATTAATGATGACATAGGTCATTATTTCCAGACACACAAGGGTCTGCGACAAGGAGATCCGATGTCGCCGATTCTGTTCAACATAGTCGTTGACATGTTGACAATCCTAATAGGAAGGGCCAAGGATGATGGTCAGGTAGGTGGCCTCGCCCCGCATTTAGTTGAAGGGGAAGTATCTATCCTACAGTATGTTGATGATACTATCATCTTTATGGAGCATGATTTAGCTAAAGCTAGAAACATGAAGCTAGTTTTATGCTTGTTCGAACAATTGTCGGGGTTGAAGATTAACTTCCACAAAAGTGAATTGTTCTGCTTTGGAAGAGCTAAAGAAGAACAGCAAGCTTACAAAGAATTGTTCGGGTGCAAATTGGGATCTCTACCCTTCACGTATTTGGGTATATCAAGCCACCATCGCAAGCTTTCTAACAAAGAGTGGAAGTGCATTGAAGATCAATTTGAGAAAAAACTTAGTTGCTGGAAGGGCAAGCTTATGTCATACGGAGGACGATTGATTCTGATTAATTCAGTTGTCACAAGTATGCCTATGTTTTTATTGTCTTTTTTCGAAGTACCAGTCTTTTTTCGAAGTACCAGTTGGAGTACGGAAAAGGCTAGATTTCTATCGATCGCGCTTCTTCTGGCAGAGCGATGAATTAAAAAGAAAATACAGACTCGCTAAGTGGGATATCATTTGTAGGCCGAAAGACCAAGGGGGTCTAGGCATTGAAAATTTAGAGGTGAAGAACAGATGTCATCTCAGCAAATGGATGTATAAGTTATCTGTAGAGACAGATGCCACTTGGGCACAGATTCTTCATAATAAGTACCTACAGTCTAAAACCTTGTCCCAGGTGACGGTAAGACCGACTGATTCGCCTTTTTGGAAGGGACTCATGCGAGTGAAATAAGCCTTTTTCAATAGGACAAAATTTGTAGTTGGAAATGGTACTTCCACAAGATTCTGGAAGGATACATGGCTAGGGGAGTGGTAGAACCAGGGGTCCTACCAAACCTGCTCCGGAGGTTGTAGGGGAAGGATGGAGCGGGGCGTGGCAATGAGCGGGCGCGCCGGCGGCTGGGCGCCGTCGCGTCGGAGGAAGATGGCGGCGGCGGCTAGGGTTAGAGGCGGCTAGGGTTCCGGCTCCTCTGGGAGTCGGGCAATAGGAATAATAATATTCTTATTGCTTAATCTCAAAAAGAGTCTTACAGCATATATTTATAACCTAGATAACTTGCATACAAATTAACCTAGGATAACTTGTGGGCTAAGATTGCCCGGTGGGCCTTTCACGGCCGTAAGCTAAACCGGTCATAACACTTCTCCCGCCTGCACAAACAGCTCGTCCTCGAGCTGTAAGGTGGGGAAGCGCTTGCTGAACTTCTCGAGGTGATCAACCAGCGTCAAACACCTTCTCGACAGCTGGGGCGGCCAGGTCGGCGACGACGGCGTCCTTCGGAATGTAGTCTGTAACCTCCAGGTAGAAGAGTCGCGGGCAGGCATCGCCGGGCGTGTAGGACTCGTCACAGTTGAAGCACAACCCTTGGCGGCGACGCTCGAGTAGCTCGGCCGAGGTGAGCCAGCGGAACGGGCGCGCCGCGGCCGCGGCTAGGGGTGTCGCGGAAGCCTGCGCAGGCCGACCCTGCACGGAATCCGGCCCGGGTAGCGACCCAGCGGTCCGGGACGATGATGCCCGCTGGATGGCCACCGGGCGGCGCTCGAACGCGCGGGCGTAGTACATGGCCAACTGGAGATCCTGGGGTCCCCGAAGTTCCATGTCCACGCGGATGTGATCCGGAAGTCCACCGACAAAGAGGTCGGCCCGCTGTTGCGCCGTCACGCCCGACGCATGGCATGCCAGGGCCTGGAAACGGTCGGCGAAGTCCTACACCGTGGAGGTGAAGGGAAGGCGCCGAGCTCCGCCAGGCGGCTCCCGCGAACCAGAGGCCCAAAGCGGAGGAGGCAGAGCTCGCGGAAGCGCTCCCAAGGAGGCATGGCGCCCTCGTCCTGCTCAAGAGCGTAATACCACGTCTGGGCCGCGCCGCGGAGGTGGTAAGAAGCAAGCCAGGTACGCTCCGATGCGAGGGTGCGCTGCCCGCGAAAAAACTGGTCGCACTAGTTGAGCCAGTTGAGAGGGTCCTTTGTGCCGTCATAGGTGGCGAAGTCGATCTTGGCGAACTGTGGCGGTGTCTGCGTCGGAGCGCCGTGTCGAGAGGGCTCGGAGGGGCGGAGCAGCGAGGCGGGTGGCGCCTGGTCGGAGTACTCCGTAAAAGACCCACCGGTCAATCTTAGCCCACAAGTTATCTTAGGTTAATTCGTATGCAAGTTATCTAGGTTATAAATATATGCTATAAGACTCTTTTTGAGATTAAGCAATAAGAATATTATTATTCCTGTTGCCCGGCTCCCAGAGGAGCCGGAACCCTAGCCGCCTCTAACCCTAGCCACCGCCGCCATCTTCCTCCGACGCGACGGCGCCCAGCCGTCGGCGCGCCCACTCATCGCCACGCCCCGCTCCATCCTTCCCCTACAACCTCCAGAGCTGGTCCGGTAGGACCCCTGGTTCTACCAATTTGATATCAGATAGCTCAGTTCCGATCATGTCTTCGCCGCCGCCCACCCCGTCGCTTCCGCCGCTGGCCATCTACACCGCGCCACTGCCCTCCCCGTCCGCGCCGCTGGTCGCATCCTCCGGTGCCGCCACCGCACCACCGGCCGCCGCCTACACTCCGGAGGAGATCACCGGGGTCCTCAACGACCTCGTCACAATCGTCCAGGAGATCCGGCTGTACCTGGCCAGCCCCTACGGGCCGCCGCCGCCCCTGCCGCCGACCGTCGCCATCGGGCCGCCGGCCCTGCCGTGGTACTCGCCGCATCCAGGGGCCTCCGCGGCGTTTGCTGGGACGCTGCAGCCCCAGCTGCAGCTGCCGCCGCCGCCGCCCCGTAGTGGCCGACGCCGGCTCCCGCCGCACTTCCAGCGCCCATCGCCGCCCCCGCTCCGTCGTGGCTGTCGTGGCAGCCGCCGCACCAGGCGGCCTTCGCCGCGCTAGCCGGGCCACTGCAGCAGCCGCTGCAGCTGCCATCCATCGCCACCACCGCCCAACCCTGGTTGCAGTGGCAGCCGCCACTCCTGGCGGCCTCCGCCGCGCCCGGCGCTCCGCCGCAGCAGCTGCTGCAGCTGCAGCAGCCACCGCCGGTTAGCTCCGGACCCGCATCGACTGCGCCGGCGGGAGTCCCGCTCCACCAAGTCCAGTCCCCGCCGTCGCCGTCACCGCTTCCTTCTTGGATCGCTACCCGCCACGTGTCGGCGGCGGTGAGGCTGCAGGCTGCTGCGCGCGGCCTGCTAGCGCATCGGCATGTGCGGGAGATGCGTGGTCTGCAGGTGCCGCTCCTCCAAGTTGCCCTTCGCTGCGCAGAGGACCTCAATCTCATCCACTGCGTCGGGGATCTTGGGCATGCGGTTTCCCCCAAGGGCGGCGGGCCTACTGTTTTTCCCACGGGCAACGACCTCAACGTCTGCGATATCGGCGGTTGGGGGGGCGCACCCCTCGTCATTCTCCATCGCAAGCCCTCCACTCTTCCCTGTGCGGTGCAGACCAACAGCCGTCCGACGGGGAGAAGGCATGGTGTCACCGACAGCAGTGCACCGCGTAGCACCACTGCATTCCGCCACCGGCCGCCGCGAGGGCGCCTCTGCTGGTCACTCTTGCGACCACTTCCAGGTGGTCATACACATGCACTCCTTTTGTCCAGGTGGTGTCCATGGGATCCAGGTGGTTGTACATGTGCATGTCCGACGTGCGGATGGTGTCCACTTTTTGTTAAGGGGTCCAAAATAAAGCGTCCCAGTCCATTTCAGGTTGAGAATAATAAAACAAGCCGAGATGTAAAAGGCTTGTTTTTAGGTGTTAGGTTTGTGTTGCGTCGAGTCATGGTTATAAGTTGGTTAGGCTGTAGCTCGAGGACAAGCTGCATGTCCAGGTGGGGTGTAGTGTTAGAGTACGTAATGGGCCTAATGGGCCCATTAGTCTTAGGGTTAATAAGAGATAAGGGTCGCTTGCTTAGGGGTCAAGTAAGCCTTGCTTGGGAGTCAAGTAAACCTCTCTATATAAAGAGAGGAGATGTATCAATCTAATCAAGCAAGAATTAAGAAGGAAATCCCTTCCCTCTTGCCCGGCCGTGGGCAAAAAGGCCCCCGGCCGGCCATCTTGCGCCCTCCTTCTAGCAGCGCCATAACAGGGAGACACCCCTTGCGATCCAATATCCTTGTCTCTATAATATTGTTCAGCGAAGAGATGCTTACGTTGCAACAATACTACAGTCAAATCCTCTTAATATTCAATTCACGAGGACACTAGTGGGAAACCGTTGGGAAGCTTGGCTCCATCTTGTGAGAAGATTGATAGATGTCCAACTTTCTCAACAGCCAGATCAGCTACGCTGGAAACTAGCTAAGAATGGGGAGTTTTCGGTTAAATCCATGTATTTGGATATTATCAACACTAGCGTTATTCCTAGTTCAAAACATGTTTGGAAAGTCAAAGTGCCTTTAAAAATGAAAGTGTTTATGTGGTTTGTCCACAAACAGGTCATCTTAACTAAAGACAATTTGGCGAAGCGAAACTGGACGGGTTCTAAAAGATGTAGTTTTTGTGATAGTGATGAATCAATCAAACACATCTTTCTTGATTGCCCTTCGGCAAAGATTTTTTGGAGGTCGGTCCACATAGCGTTTAATATAACTCCTCCGAATTCCATCAACACGTTATTTGGGACGTGGCTAGATGGGATTGACGTAGTAACAGCGAGACATATCCGTGTAGGAGTATGTGCTTTACTATGGGCAATTTGGAACTGCAGAAACGATTTGGTTTTTAACAGAACAACAAATATTCATTTCTTGCAGGTTATCTTCAGGGCCACTACACTCATCCGTATGTGGTCGCTACTCACTCCGACGGAGGCCAAGGAGCATTTGGTTACTGGATCTATCCGATGGGAGACGATAGCACGGGCTATCTTCAACCGGTTTGGATGGCGGTCATGTAATGGGATAGGTGTTTAGTCTCCTATCTGTCTTTTGCCTGCCGGTTGTGGCTGTCCTGTTTCTGATTTCATGCTCTTTGTTGAGTACCTGTTCCTTTGTTTGAGACCACGAGACTTTTGCTGAACCTTTTACTTATCAATAATATGGCCGTATGCATCTATCTGATGCAGAGGCCGGGGCAAACCCCCTTTTCGAAGAAAAAAAGCATAACACTTGGCAAAGTTAGTGCACATGCCCGATGCCATGCCAAAGGTTCGCAAGAGCTCGTGGATGATGGCATGATGCTGAGCTTGAAAGGGTCAAGGTGGCAAAACACAACAACATCGCCGGCAAAGAGCGAAATATTGGAGGCAGCATGACGAGCAGTGAGCAGCCATAGGACGTCGGTTTGGACTGCATGCTGGAGCACCGAGTTCAAGGTGTCATTGTGTCAATGACGATCGCGAATAGCATAGGTGACAGAGGGTCACCTTGGCGCAAGCTACGCGCCTACGCCCATGCTGGGTGGGTGAGCTTGCGTTGCCATTGACCAGGAAACGCGTGAAGGCAGTGGAGACGATGACAGAAATCCACTTGCACCATCGACGCCCAAATCCCAAATGACTAAGGGTCTCGAGAAGATAGAGCCATGCGCAAAGTCGAACGCCCATGCAATGTCAAGCTTGAGTAGTGCCTGTGGAGCTTTTAGATTGTGCAGCAACCTCGCCGTTTGTTGCCCTAGCATGAAATTATTATGGACTACGCGACCAATGATGAAGGCGCTCTGGTTCGTCGAGACGATCTCCCCCATCCGCAACGCGAGGCGCAGGGAGAGGACCTTGGCGAAGAGTTTGGCAAGTAGATGTATCAGGCTGATGGGATAGTAATGAAATAACGTTGCCACGTCATGTCTCTTGGGAAGGAGAGTGAGTAGGGCCTGGTTGAGCTTCTGCAAACCACAACGAAGAGCTTGTCAAATGCGTTGCATAGGTCCCCTTTGATGGTACTCCAACAAGACCACCAAAATTCGACCGTGAAGCCGTCAGGGCCCGGCGCCTTCCCCGTGGGCAGTTTTTTTATGGCCTCCAAAATTTCCTCTTCGGTGAGCAGCCGCTCAAGCTCCGAGAGGTCAAAGTGGCGTGGGTCGAGGGCCTGGCGATTGATGTTGTACTCTCAGGCTACAGCGGATCCCGGGATGGTGGTGAAGTGATCGTACGCTGCTCTAGCCATGTCCCCATCACCAGAGATGCTCGTGTCGCCCACCTACAGACCGTGAATGAGGTTCCTCTTGCTCCGGTGCGTCGTTTGGATGTTGAAGAATGTCGTATTAGTTTCGCCCTCCTTGAGCCAGCCAAAGCGGGGAAGCTCATGCACTATCGAGTGGTCGAGAGAGGCCAGGCCAAAGATAGGCACGTTTGAGCTCACGCCGGAGCCAAGCATCAGCCGGCGACAGCGGCCGCACGTCTTGGGCCGCGTCGAGGCGCAGGATTAGCTCACGGGCCAGCAGAAGTTGGGTAGAGATGTTGTCCAGGGTGCGCACACACCAACCTTGCAGCTTGCGAGCAGCTTTGAGGCTCCGACCACGTCTAGCGGCGCTTGTGTATATCTCGCGGTGCCAGGTCGGAAATGAGACAGCGAAAATGGTTCATCATAGTATTTCGGTTAATCATGTTAATTGCTCGTTTTTGCTAATCTTACTTGTTGTCGGCACATTGTATGACTGTATGATTACTGCTGAATGAACTGAATTTTATAACATTGTTCTCTTTTAGCATTTGACTCGTCTATTGATCTATTACTTCGTGTCGAAACCTTGTTCATGAAAAGAAATGCAACTTGAGATATGAATGGGCATGCCGCTGCGCGTACCTTGATGATGGTGCTGCCGATCTGCAGAATGTGCACTCCTGGCTCCAGGTATCCCAGCACACGCAGCTTAGGGGCATGGCCAATCTTTGACTGTCATGCTCATTTCGCTCCTATTTCTCCAGAGAAAGAGACGCTCCAGGCTTGCGGCGTCCACCACGGCGACCTCCTCCGGGATGGACAAGCAGAACTGCGTGCACCGTAGGCTCTGGTTGGTCATGCGAGCTTGCAATGAGTTCCGGCTTCCAGCGACCACGAGGATCTCCAGCACGGGGCTACGGCGAGCACGAACTCCAGGTCTTTGTCCTCCATGACGACGCAGTCAAGCACAAGCTCCAGAAGGTTGGGGAAGGCGGCGCCGCGTGGGAGGGCGGCGGTATTCGGGAACAGCGCCGATGCAGAGCCGGCAGAGGGAGGCGCAGCTAAAGAGCGAGGAAGGGAGGGGCAGGCCGGGATGGGGCGAGGGGCGAGGGGCGATTGACGAAGACGAGTTCGTCGACGCCCTTGGTGACAAGGATCTGGAACCAGCGCGCGAGCACGCGGCGGTCGGCGGCGTCCATGAAGCTGCAGTTGAGGCTGGCGAAGGGGAAGGGCCCAGGATGTGCCTCGAGGGCGGCGGAGACTGATAGGGCCAGGGTGGAGGAATCGATCTATTATGCTCTCTGAAGTACAGTAGTAGCTATTACAGTCGATTACAAGAGCAGTGCTCGAATGGAAGAACAGGGATGAACTAGGGTTCTAGGAAACGAAAGTAGGTAGCCGCCGTCGGGTTGTTTCTGATCCACCGGATGCTGATCCTGTCGTCGCTCGAGGGTTAAGTAGAGCGTTGTTTGGCTGTGGCCCATTCTGGGCCCGTGTATCTTGTGTTGACCTTTCTAGCGCGGCTGGGCCGCGCCTCCTCCTAACGTTGCTCGCTGGCTCGCGGGTCCACACTGTCAGGGTCGCTAACATCCCCTCTTTCTTGAGTGGCGGCTTGACCCCAAGTCGCTGCGTGAGAAAGCGAGCCTGCAGTGCTTGCCAATCTTCCCAAATGTAGTTTAGGTTGGAGGCGCCGGTCCATCTGACCTTGACTTGCTCGATCATGTCTTCATTCTTACGGTGCCATTTAGATCGTAGGATCTCACTAGGCACAGCCAAATCATTAGCGTTGTAAGGAAGTTCAGACTGAATTGTCGTACCCGGTGATAAGGCTCGGCGTAGCTGGGACACGTGAAACACGGGATGCATCGTGGCTGATACATCTCCGTCGTATCTACTTTTCCAAACACTTTTGCCCTTATTTTGAACTCTAACTTGCATGATTTAAATGGAACTAACCCGGACTAACGTTGTTTTCAGCAGAACTGTCATGGTGAATGTCATGAAAATGCACGGAGCAACTTTTTGGAAATAATAAAAAATAATGGCGAAAGAATTAGCACCCGGGGGGCCACACCCTGTCCACGAGGGTGGGGGCGC
>NC_041391.1:290836005-290854669 GCF_002162155.2 Triticum dicoccoides
TCCACCGACCTCAACCCCAACTCCATGTATTCATGTTCGGAGAGAAAAAAATCAGAGAGAAGGATTCATCACGTTTTACAACACGAAGCCGCCGCCAAGCCCTAATCTCTCTCGGGAGGGTTGATCCGGAGTCCGTTCGGGGCTCCGAAGAGGGGGATCCGTCGCCGTCGTCATCATCAAACTTTCTCCATCACCAATTTCTTGATGCTCATCGTCGTGCGTGAGTAATTTCATCGTAGGCTTGCTGGACGGTGATGGGTTGGATGAGATTTACCATGTAATTAAGTTAGTTTTGTTAGGATTTGATCCCTAGTATCCATTATGTTCTGAGATTGATGTTGTTATGACTTTGCTATGCTTAATGCTTGTCACTAGGGCCCGAGTGCCATGATTTCAGATCTGAACCTATTATGTTTTCATGAATATATGCGAGTTCTTGATCCTATCTTGCAAGTCTATAGTCACTTATTATGTGTTATGATCCGTTAACACCGAAGTGACAATAGTCGGGATACTTACCGGTGATGATCGTAGTTTGAGGAGTTCATGTATTCACTAAGTGTTAATGCTTTGGTCCAGTACTCTATTAAAAAGAGGTCTTAATATCCCTTAGTTTCCAATAGGACCCCGCTGCCACGGGAGGGTAGGACAAAAGATGTTATGCAAGTTCTTTTCCATAAGCACGTATGACTATATTCGAAATACATGCCTACATTACATTGATGAACTGGAGCTAGTTCTGTGTCGCCCTATGTTATAACTATTGCATGAGCAATCGCATCCGACATAATTATCCATCACTGATCCAATGCCTACGAGCTTTTCTCATATTGTTCTTTGCTTAGTTACTTTACCGTTGACACAGTTACAATTACTACAAAACTGTCACTGTTACCATTACTTCCATACTACTTTGCTACTAAAAACTTTGCTGCAGATATTAAGTTATCCAGGTGTGGTTGAATTGACAACTCAACTGCTAATACTTGAGAATATTCTTTGGCTCCCCTTGTGTCGAATCAATAAATTTGGGTTGAATACTCTACCCTCGAAAACTGTTGCGATCCCCTATACTTGTGGGTTATCAAGACTATTTTTTGGCGCCGTTGTCGTGGAGCATAGCTCTATTCTTTGAGTCACTTGGGATTTATATCTGTTGATCACTATGAGGAACTTGAAAGACGAAAGAACCAAGATTTATCCCTCAACTACGAGGGGAGGTAAGGAACTACCATCTAGCTCTGCACTTGATTCTCCTTCTGTTATGAGTAAGCTTGTGACACCTAAACCTGCTTCTGCTATTAATTCTGATATATCGAGTGTTATTGATGATGCCACTTCTACTATGAATGATACTTATGATGAAACTACTTCTATGCTTGATACTAATGTGCCATTAGGTGAATTTCTTGATGAACAACTTGCTAGGGCTAGAGAGAATGTAATTATTGATGAAAGTGATGATGAAGGTTCTCCCCCTAAATATGAATTGTCTGTTGTGCCTAAGGGTTACGTTATGGATGAAGAAACTGCTAGAGATTTTCTTGCTTGCAATGATAGATCTGGTCTTAAGAAGTTACTAGCTAAACTGAAAGAAACGTCTCTAAATGCTAGAATGAAATATGACCCTACTTTTGCTACTTCACCTATTTGTGTTACTGATATGGATTATGATTTCTCTGTCGATCCTGATATAATTACTTTGGTTGAATCTGATCCTTTTTATGGCTATGAATCTAAAACTGTTGTGGCACATCTTACTAAGTTAAATGATATAGCCACCCTATTCGGTAATGATGAGAAAACTCACCACTAATGTATCCTTAAGATATTTTCGTTTTCATTAAAGGATGATGCTAAAACTTGGTTTAACTCTCTTGATCCTAGTTGTGTGCGTAGTCCCCAGGATATGATTTATTACTTCTCTGCTAAATATTTCCCTGCTCATAAGAAACAAGCTGCTTTAAGGGAAATATATAATTTTGTGCAAATTGAAGAAAAGAGTCTCCCACAAGCTTGAGGGAGGCTTCTTCGATTACTTAATGCTTTACCTGATCATCCTCTCAAGAAAAATGAAATACTTGATATCTTTTATAATGGACTAACCGATGCTTCCAGAGACCACCTGGATAGTTGTGCTGGTTGTGTTTTCAGGGAAAAAACTGTCGATCAAGCTGAATTGTTATTGAATAATATGTTGACTAATTAAAACAACTGGACACTTCCTGAACCAACTCCTAAGCCAACTCCGAAGAAAAGAGGTGTTCTATTTCTCAGTCCTGAAGATATGCAAGAGGCAAAGAAATCTATGAAAGAAAAAGGTATTAAAGCTGAAGATGTTAAGAATTTACCCCACCTATTGAAGAAATACATGGTCTTGATAACCCGACACAGGTAGTAAAGGTAAATTCTCTCTATAGATATGATAAAGTTGAAATCCCGTGTACTAACTTTGCTAGCCAATGCTTGGATGAATTTGATGACTTTATGGCTAAATAAGAAAACTTCAATGCTTATTTTGGTAGACAATTGAAACAAAATGCTTATATGATTGGACACTTAAGTGATTATATGTCTAGAGTTAAGGGTGAACTTAAACTCATTAGTAAACATGCTTCTATGGTTACCACTCAAGTAGAACAAGTGCTTAAGGCTCAAAATGATTTGCTCAATGAATTGAATAATAAACATGACTTTGCTGTTAGAGTAGCAACTAGAACGGGTAAAATGACTCAGGAACCTTTGTATCCTGAGGGCCACCTTAAGAGAATTGAGCAAGATTCTTAAAGAAATAATGTTGATGCACCTAGTCCTTCTAAGAGGAAGAAAAATAAAAATGATTCTCCCTCCGTTCCTTAATATAAGGTGTATTATTTTTCCAAAAAGTCAAACTTCTCTAAGTTTGACCAAGTTTATAGACAAAAATATCAATATCTAGAATATCAAATCATTATCACTAGATTCATCATGAACTATATTTTTACATTTTATATATTTAGTATTACAAATCATTATATATTTTGTTGTAAAGTTGGTCAAACATAGACAACAGTTGACTTTTTGAAAAACTAACGCACCTTATATTTAGGAACGGAGGGAGTAGGACTTTGCATGCTTCTAGTGAACCCGTTGTAGACACACCTGAGAATCCCAATGATATTTCTATTTCTAATGATGAAACACAATCTGGTGATGAACATGAACCTAGTGATAATGTTAATGATGATGTTCATGTTGATGCTCAACCTAGCAATAAAAATGATGTAGAGATTGAACCTGTTGTTGATCTTGATAACCCACAATCAAAGAATCAATGTTATGATAAGAGAGACTTTGTTGCTAGGAAGCATGGTAAAGAAGGAGAACGAAACCCATGCCTTTTCCTCCTAAACCATCCAAGAAAAAGGATGATGAGGATTTTGAGCGCTTTGCTGAAATGATTAGACCTATCTTTTTGCGTATGCGTTTGACTGATATGCTTAAAGTGAATCATTATGCTAAATACATGAAATATATTGTTACAAATAAAATAAAGATTCCAGAAGCTGAAATTTCCACCATGCTTGCTAATTATACTTTTAAAGGTGGAATACCTAAGAAACTGGGAGATCCAGGAGTACCAACTATACCATACTCCATTAAAAGAAACTATGTTAAAACTAATTTATGTGATCTTGGAGCCGGTGTTAGTGTTATGCCTTTCTCTTTATATCATAGAGTTGAATTGAATAAGTTGACACCTAATGAAATATCTTTGCAAATGGTCGATAAATCAACCGTTATATCTGTCAGTGTTTGTGAGGATGTGCCTGTTGTGGTTGCAAACGTTACTATCTTAACGGACTTTGTTATTCTTGATATTCCCGAGGACGATAGTATGCCGATTATCCTTGGTAGACCCTTTTTGAATACTGCAGGGGCTGTTATTGATTGCAACAAAGGCAATGTCACTTTTCATGTTAATGGTAATGAGCATACGGTACACTTTCCGAGGAAACAACCTTAAGTTCATAGTATCAATTCTATTGGAAAAATTCCATCAATTATTATTGGAGGTTCTGAATTTCCTCTTCCTACTGTCAAGAAGAAATATGATATTCTTATTATTGGGGATGTACATACCCCGTTGAGGTAACCTAGTGTTATTCGAAATTTCTCCGGTTCCATGTTATTCGGAATGAGTTTGTTAACAAGACTTGATCAACCTTGTTAGTAGATTCCTTTTGATGAGCATGAGATGGATGAAGTTAGAAAGCAAAACCTTCTGTACCCTCCTTTTACTTTCTGTTATTTAGATTAAATAAAGCAAAAATAGTATTTTCTGTCTGTTTTCTGAATTATCCTTGCAATAAAAAATACCCTAAAAATAAAAGTTCTCCAAATGCCTTGAAAATTAAATATGATTTTTTCTAGAATATTTGAGAATATCTGGCACTGAGAACACGGCAGGGGGGCAAGCATCTGGCCATGAGGGTCCAGGGTGCGCCCACCCCCTAGGGCACGCCCCCTGCCTTGTGGGCCCATGGTGGCCCCTCCACTTATTGCTGCACCCATACACTTCATCTTCCTCCCAAAAAAACACCATCCAGCTCAAGCACAAGTTCTAGCTCATTTTGCTGTAATTTTTGATCTCCTTGCTCAAAGCTCCATTCACAAAACTGCTTTGGGGGATTGTTCTTTGGTATGTGACTCCTCCAATGGTCCAATTAGTTTTTGTTCTAGTGTTTTATTCATTGCAAAAATTTGCTGCTAAGGTGACCGTGTTCTTGAGCTTGCATGTCAAATTTATATGGTCCCAAGTAGTTCCAATGCATGATATAGTCTCTAGGCACTTGTGGGAGTAGTTGCTATCAATTTTGTTGAGTTTGGTTCAATTTTATTTTGAGTTACTAAAATTTTTAGAAATTTTTAAGAGGAAGAATTATGTCTAGGAAAATGTACCAAGGTGGTTCTTCAAGGAAGCAAGGACCCAGGCTCGCAATGCGTGAGCCGGACGATGAACCACCGAGGGAAGCTCAAGTACGGCCTTGTGAATGGACGTCAGAGGAATTTATGGTCAAAGCAGGCATTAAGGATGAATTTGACACGTATGTGCGTAATGCCGATCTTGAGGACTTCATGGCAGATAAGTGCTCCCAACACTACTATCTTACTGATTCCTTTGTGAGAAGGTTTAAATTCACATCTTCGCGCAATTATCACACTGTTTTATTTGATCTTTATGATAAATCATATACCATGGATCTAGAAGATTTTACTATTGCTTGTAAATTCCCGCAGTGGGGCAATGTTAACGAACCCCGTAAATATGAATATAAAGATTTCCTTACTAGTATCACTATGGGGGAATCTAGAGAAATAGCACAAGCTACCATAGGGAGCATTCATTTTCCTGCTATACATTATTTTGCTCTCTTCGTAGGTAGATGCATTAACGATAAAGATGAAGCTTGTCACATGTGTGTTCCAGATCTTAGTGTTCTCAAGAATGTTGTATTAGGTGATAAACAATATAACTTGGGGGCAATTGTTGCACGTAGGTTGCATAATAATGGTTTAGATGGAGACTTGTTTGGAGGGATTTATGCAACCCGTGTGGTTAATTATCCTGGTATACCCATACATGGAGGTGACAGGGAGTTGCCTCCTGGTTATCTAGATTATAATCTCATGGTTAACCATCAGTTTCTTGAGAGGAATGAACAATTCCTCTAATACTGACTAATCTTTGACAGACGTCGCACTGTCCATGTTGCTCTCCCTGCTCCTGGTTTATTTGACTTTCAAGCAAAAAGGAGATATATTATAACTAGGGAGGAGGCGAACGAGTACGAGAGGAGGATGGAGGCAACCCGCCTCCAAGCTGCAGCCCGTGAGGCAGTAGCTGCTGCATCTCAGTACGACCCCAGCTACCACTTTGATCCATGGGCATAAACCAACTTAGGCCAAAAGCCTAAGCTTGGGGGAGTACGTATTTCTCACTGACATTACATTCATGTTCACACACTCATTCTAGATGTTGGTGCTCATACTTTTTCATTGTACTATCCATGCTAGTTTATTTTCTTTTTCTAGCCTTCTTCTTGGGTGTTTGAAAAACTTTAAGAAAAACCAAAAAATTTAGTTATAACTTTTAGCTAGTCTACTTTCCATGCCTGTAGTAGTAGTAATTAAAAAAAACAAAAAGAATTCTCGTTCTTCTTTTGCTTGTTGGGAGCTTTCCCGTGTAAATAGTTTTATTTCTTTTGTTTTCTTTGGGGGTCAAGAGGAGAAGACCATGATGAAAATGTTGAGTGGCTCTTATATGCTTTATTGTTGATTTAACCAAGAGCCCATATTACCTTATCTTGTCTATTTAATTGAATGCTTGCAGATTCCAGCTTAGTCCAATGCACGTGCACTATTATTATTATCCACACCCACTATAAAAAAATACACTTCCGTGATGATACGTGTTTGTCACAGTAGGTCGCGTTTTTTGTTATGCATGTACATCCATGACGATTTTATGATAGAATCAAGATAGTCATACATGTGCTGTCGTAGAAGTGTTCCATGACATTACCAAAATTATCATCACGAAAGTGTCCACTTCCATGACGATAAATCATGCGTCACAGAAGTGCTTTCGTCGAGGGTGACTGACACGTGGCATCCACCGTAACGGAACGCCGTTAAGCTATCGGGTCGGGTTTTGGATCCGATAACCCGTTAACAGCCCGGACCAATGGGAAATTTCCACGTGTAAAATTCCGATTGGCCGGAGGGAACACCTGTCAGCTCGTTAGTGGGCCAGATGTCGATGATACGTCGACACGTGGCTGGGCCCAACAGTGGCCCATATAGGTTAAAAAGACCGGCCCAATCAAAGGCCCGTAGTACTTACTCAGGTACTAGTGGGCCAGCCCAATAACGGACTGCTTAATAAAGGCTCATTTACGGCCCGAAGCCAGATCTGGCCCGTTAATTATTCGCCGAATATTTGGGCCCATTTACGGCCCAAAGCCAGATCTGGCCCGTTAATTGTTCGCCGAATATTTGGGCCCAACTACAGCCCAGTGACTTTAGGCCTGTTAGAGGCCCGATGTAGACATGGGCCCATTTCAGCCCGGTGTGACTTTCGGCCTGGGAATGGCCCGTGCTTCCCATGGGCCATATATGGTCCGACGGGACATCGGGCCCACTAACGGCCCATGATAAAGGTGGCAACAGTTAAGCCCAACGTGACTTTGGGCCTGTTAAAGGCATGTCGCATAATTCAGCCCGTTGATGCATGTACTAAGCTTTCAGCCTCTTAAAGGCCCATGATATCAGTGGGCCAACTAAGGCCCGAGATATGTTTTGTCCTGGTAACGACTTGTGAGCTAACTGGGCCCAAAAAGGCCCAGTCTACATTTCAGCCTGTTGAAGGCCCGTCAACAACTAGTGAAAATTGAGGCCCAACATACATTTCGGCCTGCTAAAGGCCCATGGTTTCATCTGGGTCATACCAGGCCAGTATAATATTCAGCCTGTTAATGGCCCAACGCTACCTGGGCCAAACTAAGTGTTGGGTCAACAAAAGGCCCAACTAAGATATAGGCCAGTGTAAGTTGTGGGCCTGGCGCAAAGTGTGAAGGCCCCAATCATTCGGGCTCAAAAAAGACGCAGGCCGGCCCAATTGTGTCCCGCTAAAAACCAGGCCCGTTAGAGTCGAATGTTTCGGCCTGGTCGACTACATCTGATTTTTTTTTAGATAGCGAATGATGGCAGTAACTAGTAGGAATTAAGAACAAACCTACTCTATACAATAAAGAAATTACGACATAGTAACTAATAATAAACCTACACTATACAATAAAGGATTTAAGGTATATTACATCCACTGGGCATCGAAGTTCGCCACCAGTGATCATAAAGCGCAACGAAGAAGCAGATTACAAAAACTGGGCACCATTGCAACGTAATAAAATAATACTGAACCGAAACCACTTCCAAGATAGTTCAAGAAAGGTTAGCCTTGCGGGGGAACTGCTGTGCAAGCTGCTGAGCAAGGCTGTGAGACCGGCCTAGCATGTCGGTCATAGCTTTCAGGTGTTGCTGTTTAGCGATGAGGTTCTCATTGTTGTTCTCCGCAATCTTTCTTAGAGATAGGACTTCAAGTCAAAGTTGAGTTACAGAATGCCTTTCTGCTAGAACTTGGGACTGAAGAAGTCAAACTGATTCAGACAACGAATTCTGTGAGCTTGTCTGACTGCTAGTCTCAAGTAACTTGAACACTACATCAAGGCAAGACTTTGGGGTTGTCTCGCTATCTTCAAGATGTTTTGCCTTCTTAGCTGCAACATATGTTGGGTTTGTCTCACAACCTTCAGCAGACTTGTGCATGCCATCAGGCATATCACCCTGAAACAAAGCAGAGAGATGACAGGTTTTGCACATGTATAAACAAAGATGATAACTGTGTTGTCAATTCCATCCAATTTTAAATTAGAAAATAAAGAGTAAGTTCAAAATGTCAATAGCATAATTTGACATTGTTCATAATCCGGGGAGCTTCACCACACTACTGGATTACCATGTCAACATAACAAGCATAGATGAAGGGCAAAGAAAATCATTATATCTATTTTGGTTAACGTGCATGGCATGTTGTTCATATCATCAGCCACATCAGTAAGATAAAACAGGAGATGACAAGGTGCAAATTTGGGCTGCTTCACCACACACTGGATTATAGATCCACAAAAACAAGCATACATATAGGGAGTATTGAGTAATGTGCATGGTATGAATAAGGAATTTGGTTTTACAAGCAAAACTTAGAACTTACGGTTCTTGCGAACATGCATTTTGGTAGAAACAGCGAACTAAACAGCAGTAAACGATAAGGAGTATGAGCAAATTAAATAGCAGTTGAGGATAAAGGCTTTAGAAGGACTGGCTTACATTAACAATTAACACCGGCTTTATAATGCCCTTCTCCATGTCAAGGGAAGGATAACTCAAGAATTTTAGCACATAATCTTCTTCATAAGCATTGTCTGTACTCTACATTTTCTAGAGAGTAATTATAGATATGATAATACTGGAAGGGATAGAGGATAATGAAGATAAGATGCAGATTGATGCTACATAATCAACTACCAATCCCTGGAACTACAAGCATTACAGGACAAAATGTACTGACAAGAGCAATGGGCTACACTTCTGCACTGGCATTGTCTGTGTATTCTACTTGTTGGTAAGATTAAATATAGATCTAATCTTTTTTAGTAAATGGTGGGCGAGGGAGATAAGATGCAGAATGCTACACAATGAAGCAATCCCTCTTCCCATAATACAAGAGTGTTTTGAACACTGGTGTACTGTACAAAACGTTCTTGTATTATGGGATGGAGGGACTAGTTGTTAATGTAAGTACAATGATAGACCACATTTAGTCCTTATAAGAGGACTACAGAGCTAAACCTCTTCAAAAGCATTGGGTTGATTCTAAATTTATGTAAGAGTCCATACGGATCTTATAATCTCCACCAAATGGACGATTACGAGGCTAACATGTGCAGTGATGCTACATAATCAAACAACTATGAAAGTAAGTATGGTCATATAGGGCAAGAGGTACTCACAAGAGCAATGTAGTGTGCAGTATAGTTGCGAGATTCCGTGGTCCCTTGAGAACGAATGTTCTTTTGCTAACATTTTTCGTACAAGTGAGACATTAAGGCAAATGCAGAAATGTAGTTCAAATTGTGATGTGATATCATAGACAGTACCTTACGCTACAGCCAAGACCAATGTGTAACAAGATTATTCCAGTCACCGTCGGATAAATGTAGCACCGGAGACTTTACAGAAATTTCATTCAGAGGCTTTCCATTGAAGTGCGCTTGCCTTAGGTAGGAACGATACTTCATCAATGAGTTCTTGAAAAGCGCAACCAACCCTTGCTCGTCTTCACAATCTAGTTTGCTCCTCGCCTATTTATAAGAATGAAATCTTGTGTCTTCTGTCAGCAGAAACATATGCAGTAATGGCCATGAATAACATTAGTACATTACTTATGCGTAAGTTGCGGAGGAAGACGGGAAATTGTTCTGTGTCTGCGGTATAATCTTTCCATGAAGGAAAGATGCGCACAAAGTTCCTGACAACAATATAAGCTTCGTCTTCTAAAATGGGATGAAATGGAACAGGGGTCCTATTTGCTGCAATTGGGGCTCTCTCTGGTTCGAAAAGGGATGTGGCAACTGGATTTGGTGTACTCTTTGCTGGAATGGGGGTTTTGCATCATGGAGCCGGTGCTGTGTCAACTGGCATAATCATACTGTTTGCTGCAGTTGGGGTCTGCTGAGTTGGGGCATCAGAAATGACCAGTGTAGTAGGGCTAGAGTCTGCTAGAGTTGGGGTGTTTTGTGGGTCAGGTGATATTGCAACTACACCTAATGGGCTATTTGATTTAACAAGTGCCACTACCTTTTCCAAATACTTTGCTTGTGCTCCTCCACGATCAGCAATCGCCCTCTTCCTTTTGAACGTTTGATACACAAGAACAGCATTTGAATGGATAAATATGGTATGATGACAGATGAAATATGTACTGAAAATGGATAGGCAGGGCGTATTCACATACACGATGTGTAAACTAAGCTAATGGCAGTTCAACAAAGTAGAAGCAATGCAAAGCATCAGTTGCAAGATATGTGCGACCAATGTAACCTTGGAAAGTTAGAGCAAGCACCTTGATGGATGAATAAGATAGGGCATCTTCCTCTGACTCCTCCACTAGGGAGCTACATGGACTTAGGTCTCCCTCTAGCTCAGGATCACTGTTAGGATCATATTCTGAGCATGAATCTGTAGGTGGAGAGCGTTTGCATTGCATTGCATCCAGACTTGATTTCAGTCCCTTAATACCAAGTTTGACAGTCATGGCATTGTTATGCTTTATTCTTTTCATGTGTGCAAGCTCATAATCATTATGATGCTGTTCAGAATCTGAGATTCATGAAAACATAAAAAGTAGTCAGATTATCTATGGAATGCATTGCGGATTCAACTCGAAGAGTGTCTCCCTATAAACCCCTGCATATGCAAAGTTCACCCCAACCGTGCTGACCAGACCACACACGGAAATACAAACCCCTTATGTCTCTATAACAGGCAGACACACATTTCAAAATTGAAGTAGGAACATTAGAATCATATGAAATCCGTATTTGAACAAATAAATTAAGGAATTATGAATAGCATAATGTTTAGTTTCAAGGGTGGAGTGTTGGTAGTGCGACACAAAGCAAGTAGGCAGATTGTATTCCATGTAAAAGATCGAAACCTATGTAAAAGCTGGAAATGATACTTTCTTTCTATACAATGCAGTGTTCGTGGCCCACACATGATGGAAGAGATCACATAGAGAAATACTATTCACTCATGTCTATGGTTCCAGTATTTAGAAACAGGGTGGTCCACCCTAAAAGAATATTGACAACAAATATGACAAGGCAAGCATAGATGTAGTGAATCAATCATTTACTTGTGAGCTTACTAGGACAAGTATGTAGAATTGTAACTGCAGTAAGAGACCGTTCAAAATCAGAATCAAGAAGTTTGTCTAACACTTATTGTTTGCAACTAATCGACGTGAATAATTGGATATTATATCGAATGAGTAAGAAAGACAAGTAAAATTGTCAACAAACCTGTCTTGCAGTAGTAATCTGGGTCAATGTCACTACGACCAACAATCCAAAATGACTAGTGTCTGTTCCGAGGGCCGGAATTTTGAAAACCCTGTGAACTTTACAGGTACTAAAGATTACCGAAATACATCTGAAACATTAAGTGTAGGTAGCACTAAGCACACAACAAACCCTAATGACAGTCCTGCCTAATGAGTAATGAATCAATTAGAAAATGGGTGATGAGGAGTGGCTGCTGAGTGTTGAGGACGTATCTCAGGATAAATCGGGTTGGCTTGGTGGGTGATGCATGCTTGAGCCCTGAATGAACTGGGAAGGTAGGCACGGCGGCACGCCCGGGCAGCGGTGATGCTATTGGGCGAGCGGCTCCTGACCTCCTGTTAGTCCGGCGTTTCCTTCTAGAGTCATGCCCTCCGGGGACGGCAAGTCGCCGGTGAGGCAGGCGGCTGGGGGCGAGTAGAGATCGTAAGCGCGCAACAGAATAGAGGGGAATCGGGGCCTGGGACGACCCAAAATCCCAGGGTGGGCCGGCCCACCATGGGCACCCTGTATGGATACACACCCGAGCGGCGAACATGCATTTTCCAAACTAATTTAGGAACATTTAGCTGACCAATTAAACGAATCTGTTTTAATAATATCAGATTCGTATTTGAACAACTAAGCTTGTTTAGCTTGATGGGTGGAGCTGTGCTATTATGACACGAAGCACGTATTCTGATCGTATAGTGATCATAAAAGGGGGAAACTCTAAGCATATTTTTTTAGCAAAAGAAGGTTTCCCCTCCAATTTCTATTAAAGAAACCACCACGAAACCAACATGATCAATTAAACTCTAAGCATGATCAATTAAACCGTATTATGACTGTGCCATGGCAGATTTGAAGCTACAAACCGGAGAAATGATATTTAGCATCCATTGTTTCCTTCGAACTAAGAACTAAATTCTAAGAGCTGAAAAGAAAGTAGAGTAACCAAGTTAAGATCTATTTTCTAGTTGAGATCAAAAAGTTGAGGAGATATGAAGTACCACCTCTCTTGCGGCGCCGTGTAGGCATCAGGGGTGCGATGGCTGTCGGTGGCGTTGAAGCAGATTTGTGACGGTAGACGAGTGCATCAGGGGATAAGTCCCGTTGCGGTGGAAGAGAAGGTCGTGTGAGCAGCCCCGGCAAAGAGGACGACGACGCCGATGAAGTGAGAGGACGCGATGCAAGGCTATTGGTCCGCCGTCGTGGATGAGAAACGTCCATCTCTAGCAGTGGACGACGTAGTCTTGGTAGGCGCTCCGGCATGGTGGAGGACAGTGGCGATGGATGTGGTGGAGGACGGCTGCGATGGATGGGGTGGAGGACGATGGCGATGGATGGGGTGGTGGACAGAGGCTGGTGTGGGGATGGTGTTCTAGCGCGAACGGTGTATGAATGGGAAAATGGAGGGAGAGGTACATGGAACCATGTTTTTGGGACGCGCCTGTCTGAAATATGGGAAAGTTATGAACTTAGCCCCCGTTTAAAATTTGGACGTCTCATCGGTTGGGGATAGGACGGTAATCTCGCATCTCGCCAATATTTGCCCAGAGCGATTTCGGGCAAGGAGAGGGTGGTTGGCGCCCACCGTGTATGAACAGGGCTGATAGGTAGGGCGGTTGTGTCATGTCTGAGTGAAGTTACAAACCTGCCCCTATTGAAAATATTTGCCTACATCGATTTCGGCCGAGTCGAGTTTGTTTTGCTGCCCACCGTGTATGAATGGGGAATGGAGGGAGAAACAAAGGTCTTTCGGATGAGCTTGAATCAAATGTGTTTTGCCGCCCACCATGTCGGAATTGGCTCAGAGGCGGTCATGTCACGTCTAATTGAAGTTACTAACCAACCCCTATTTAGAGCAGTGGAAATCGGGCCGATGGATTGTCCGTGTAATGGGTAGACAGTAATTTCCATCTCCCAAACACTTGGCTTCAGGCAGCCAACGTGGGAGTGGACATTTTGCCGCTTTTTTCGAATTCTGGGACAATAAGCATCCACGTTTACCCTGGCAACTAAATTCGAATCCATTTTGTATTCCCATACGAATCTTTATAAATCATTCTATGTGTTTTTATATATCTCCAAAAGGATGACAAAGATGTATTCTACTATCGTATATGAATATGGTTTACAAATGCCGATACTCAAATTCAGAAGCTAGAATCCAGTTTAAGGTGAATTCAAATATTTGGAACACTTCATCCAACTCAAATGTCACACGCAGCATAATGTGTACTCCCATTTAGATATGTACACAAGCGATGTATCAAGATTCAAATACCGAGTCAATCAACCAAGAATGTACAGAACTAACAGACATATAAACACTTATAGAGTATATGGATCAATAATATCAACTAACATACATAAGCCAGGCTGTTGTACTTTTTTTTGCTACAACAGCATCCTTTTTTTAGCCAAGCTACTGCAGCATCTTGGCCCTTTCCGATGCGTGCCACTTATGGTCCATCTATACTACTATTATTGCTGAATGCACATTCAGCCCGATTGGCATATTTGTAGGTCTGGCACAGCAATCCAAATGAAATGTCTCCGAGTCTTATCAATTAATACAGACTTGTGCTCAAATAAAATTACAAACCAAAAAACAAAAATCAATTATGACATGATCTCTAAAACAAATGGTTTGATTGATTACATGAACAAACAACACAGAGGTTATTCAACGATGGAAAGAACATTTCACCTATGATTTACCAAGTGAGAATTTAATTTCCTTTTTTCCTTCAGGACCTTAACAATGTGGTCAGTCTTAGCTTGCTTCATTTTGAAATCCACCAAATATTTAATGGTTGTCTTGAGTACTACTTGTGATTCTGTTGTTTGCTTCCTCAACATGTCAACTTCATCTCTAAGTGCAGAAGCAGAATCTCTTTCTATCACTAGTTTAGTCTCTAGAGCATTAGCAGTTGGCAATTCATAATGCACGATTGGGTCGGTGCCACTGTTGTGGGATGATGCAACATCCATGGGGACCTCACTCTTTGATCTTGGGCTAACCTGTTTTGCCATTAAAGTTTCAATTGGATTCAGAAAAGTTGAAGTTAGCAAAACATCTCAACTAAGAGTTATAACAGCAAACCAGTTAAACAAGCACGGAATTAAAGAGTTTCAATTGGATGCTAAAAAGTAGTTATTAACATCATTGTAACCCGTTGTTGCAGCAGCAAAGCAGTTAAACAAACAAGTAGCTATTTAAGTTCAGGCAAACAGGTAATTCTTAACAGTAAGTATCAAACACATAGATAGGTGCAGTCTACAATAGGATTAATAGGTTGTGGCATTTTGTAATCAGTAGCAAACTAAATTAAGCCAAGCAACCTAATTGAACAATTTTGCAATAAGTGGCTAACTAAAATTCCGAGAAGCAGGTAACTGAACTTATGCTAGTTCTTTGTACAGGCACACTGCAACTTCTTTGTCGCTTACAAGGTTGTACGAAGGAGTCCATGGCATCAATTGCTTGGATACGCAGTCCCAATACTTCTTTCTTCCCACACTGCATTGGTAAGTCGAGTGGTTAATCTGGTAAGATGGTGCATCCTTGATATGTTATATGAGGACGTGTAGTCAGACTAGTTGTAGCCACACACATCACACTGGCTTTTACTGTATATTTCATGCGATTACTTTTGGCATATCGAGATCTAAGCAATCTACAATAGGATGAAAAGACTGGCATCCTTCACATTATTGGCAAACTCAGTTCATAGAAACAAGCAATTCAACCATTCTATGGGTAAATCGAAAGCGTCACTGGAATATTTTTCACTACCCAATCATACACGCAAAAAGGGGCGACGCCACCATAGGGGCTGGTATGGGCAGCCGCCTCGGGTGGCTGGAAAGTGTGCACCTAGTTTGAGTCGTCCAGGTTGGCCCAGGCTAGTTTTGTTCGTCCCAACGCACGAGCAGGCAATGTAAAAAATGAAGAAAAATGTTTCAATTTGGATGGGTCAATAACATAAGTGCAAGGCAGGCCCTATAGTAGGCTCGCAGCCCAAACGAGCGCCTCCCATATCGATCGGCAGCAGGAAAAATCCCAATTCATTCGCTCCAGCCTCCAGTCTGGTTCGCTCCTAACCTAGCCATCGCTGGACAAACCGACGCAACACTTCCTCGCACCCTCGTTGGAGGGCGGTCGCCGGGATTCAAGCGAACGGAAGGACAAGAATTTGAAGATCCAACCCTGGGTGTAGCCTGCGTGGGAGGCACTGGCAGCAGCACTGGCATGGCATCGAGCTTGCGCAAACGGACAGTTGCAGCTTGCAAGTGTAGCATGCGCAACGAGCAGGTACATCACATCCCTGATTATATCTAATTCAACTCTTCAATTTCTGGCCAATAGTTAAACCTGACGGTGTTGTAAAACTGCTTGTATGTAGGGAATTTATGAGAAAATGAAACCAATTTCTACTTATTTTATAACTCCCCCAATCAATATTGAACTGACTGAATCTGATGTATCTAATCAAGTTTCTAGTGCAAACATACAAGCTCATGTTGTTCTTGAGCCTGAAGTGTCTAATGAATAGACTGCTAATGAAGGATTTGATGCAAACATTTTACATGCTCCTGGTGATGAACATATAGTGTCTAATGAGGGATCTAATGCAAGCATTTTGCAAGCTCATTGAAGGATTTAGTGTCTAATGATGATCTGCTATGTTGAGAGGGACATAGAGATTTGCAGGCATTGATGACAGGCAAATTATAGTGCATTTTCATAGCTTGAGGAAACGTCGAGGCCATCTACCAGAAAGTCCCCGTATCATGACAACATAGCATAAATACTTTTCTAATCTGTTGTTTGAAACTATTGGCATACTTGTGCAGGATAGATATATTGATATGCAGTTTGCGCACTGGTTATAGGTGCAATTACACTTTGATATTTTCAGCCAGAGAACGAATAATTCAAGCAGGTACAGACCATGTTTGTAGTCCTTCTACACCATGTTGCATTTTGTGTTTTTTGGTGCTTGCATCATTTAGTGTTTATAATCTGAACTACTTTGGATCATTAGCTGGTTTTCAAAGTGCATGTAGCTTCACATTTCTAAAGTTATGTTGATTTCCAGAGTGCAAGTGCCTTCGTATTTTTTAAATTAAATGTTCGCCCCTGGTAATTGGAATTTGTGGATCCGCCACTGCACACAAATCATACACGAACGCCAGTACGAATTAAATGAAATGCATGGACTTACGCTAGCTCGTTGTACAGGGTCACTGCAGCTCTGCTTGCGCTTGGGATGTTCCATGTACAAGTCCATGTTACCACTTGCTTGGATGTGCAGGCCTTGTGCTCCTTGCATCCCCCTCTGCATTTTTTACACGGCGAATGGTTGATCAAATAAGAGGAATCGACCTGGATGTTGTACCGGAGGACGGATACTTACAAGGTTATACGGGTGTGCAGGATGTGTACCAGATCCCGTAGCGTCGTCATGCTTAGTTAAAAAATGGATTTGCTTGTTTCAGATGATATCTCCAGAAGAAATAAGAGTTAAAGTCAGAGTTGCATAGGCGTGTAAGCTAAGAGAGCAGTGAAAGGATATCCAAACACCGTCGGAACAGTGCACAAGGGAGTGATGTGTGGATACCTAGTTCGGGTCGGCGTTTGGGCATGCTCGTCTAGCTAGAGTGCGGGCCACTTCAGAGCCGTTGAGGGTGATGCGCTGGCGTTGGCTGGCCGTTCACGGATGCAGATCTTGAGTGGCAGCGGAGCACTACGATGCGGTGGACGAGACCGTTAGTGAAGCCCCAACGGCCTCGGGGGGCGGAGGTGCGATGATGTGCTCGGTGAAGTAGCCCCGGTGAGCTGGGAGACAGCATCGGTGAAGCGCACCTGATGCGGTGGAAGTCGGTGTCTGTGAGGCACGTCGGTTGCGGCAGCCGACGTTGTCGGTGGACTACCCGGTGCGGTGGACGAGGGCGTAGATGAGGTAGCACCAGTGCGGTGGTGAAGCGCGACCGTCGTCTTTGTCGTCGTCGTCCGACACAGAGGTGCGGAAATAGACGAGATGAGGGGAGATTCGAACTTTGCTTGGGTTGGCGGTGAATTAGGGATTTGAGCAATCTGGGCACGGAAGGGGACAGTGGAGAAGGGAGATTTTGCTGGGCTGGAATTGGGGCCGCCAGATATTTCAATCCGAAACATGGAAGCGCGAACTTATTTTGTTGTCGTCCTTTGGGGGGGAGGGTGTGGGGGAGGGAGGGAGGGGGGTGGCTAGGTGCTACACGTCCGTCCGACACACGCGACCACCCCGACACGACCCTGGTCTGCCTGGTGCGCCTACATTTGAGAATGCAAATGAATCTTCTTTCATTTGCAAACGAATCTGTATGTATTACAATGCCCGTGTTTTCCTTGCAATAATTAGTCATTCGAAATGAGATACTCCCTCCGTTCACTTTTGTAAGTCGTTTCAGACAACTTAAAATGAACTATTTTGCATATTGTCTGAAATGTCTTCAAGGTCTTATAGAAGTGAACAGAGGGAGTACTATAAATTAATTAATGAGGAGTTATTTGGAAAAATCGAAACGGTATCCACGGTATCCACGCTAACATGGATTAGAGTGTGTGTCACATAATTAGTTATTTGAATTAGAGTGTGTGTCATGTAGCGATCTCCAATTCTAACGTGGATTTCGCATTTCACTGTATCCACGCTACTTTTTTAATACAAATTCATATGTATATGATGAACCCCATGGTAGTGAGAAAACTTTTGGATGGATTCAAACATATGACCTACAAAATAGCACAACAAATCGAGTCAATGTCAACTTTTCGAAACCTAGTATGGCACAAATTCGAAATAATTACCCATATGCATGGTCCTCAGTTCAAATGTTACAATGTACACCAAGAAACATCGATATTAAGTCTCGTACTATGTACATTCAAATGTTGTTTTTAGCCCCCC